>NC_086450.1:497895873-498195873 GCF_028390025.1 Pseudophryne corroboree
TACGGTAGTCCACGGCTGTAAGCTACCTCTGTGTCGGCCACTCGGCAGTCCATCCATAATTGTATACCACCTACCCGTGTTTTTTTTTTCTTTCTTCTTTATACATACTACATCTCATTATCATCCAGTCTATATTAGCAGCAGACAACAGTTACGTTAGTCCACGGCTGTTAGCTACCTCTGTGTCGGCACTCGGCAGTCCATCCATAATTGTATACCACCTACCGTGGTTTTTTTTTTCTTTCTTCTTTATACATACTACATCTCATTATCATCCAGTCTATATTAGCAGCAGACACAGTACAGTACGGTAGTCCACGGCTGTAGCTACCTCTGTGTCGGCACTCGGCAGTCCATCCATAATTGTATACCACCTACCCGTGGTTTTTTTCTTTCTTTCTTCTTTTATACATACTACATCTCATTATCATCCAGTCTATATTAGCAGCAGACACAGTACAGTACGGTAGTCCACGGCTGTAGCTACCTCTGTGTCGGCACTCGGCAGTCCATCCATAAATGTATACCACCTACCCGTGGTTTTTTTTTTCTTTCTTCTTTATACATACTACATCTCATTATCATCCAGTCTATATTAGCAGCAGACACAGTACAGTACGGTAGTCCACGGCTGTAGCTACCTCTGTGTCGGCACTCGGCAGTCCATCCATAATTGTATACCACCTACCCGTGTTTTTTTTTTCTTTCTTCTTTATACATACTACATCTCATTATCATCCAGTCTATATTAGCAGCAGACACAAGTACAGTACGGTAGTCCACGGCTGTAGCTACCTCTGTGTCGGCACTCGGCAGTCCATCCATAATTGTATACCACCTACCCGTGGTTTTTTTTTTCTTTCTTCTTTATACATACTACATCTCATTATCATCCAGGTCTATATTAGCAGCAGACACAGTACGGTAGTCCACGGCTGTAGCTACCTCTGTGTCGGCACTCGGCAGTCCATCCATAATTGTATACCACCTACCCGTGGTTTTTTTTTTCTTTCTTCTTTATACATACTACATCTCATTATCATCCAGTCTATATTAGCAGCAGACACAGTACAGTACGGTAGTCCACGGCTGTAGCTACCTCTGTGTCAGCACTCGGCAGTCCATCCATAATTGTATACCACCTACCCCGTGGTTTTTTTTTCTTTCTTCTTTATACATACTACATCTCATTATCATCCAGTCTATACTAGCAGCAGACACAGTACAGTACGGTAGTCCACGGCTGTAGCTACCTCTGTGTCGGCACTCGGCAGTCCATCTATAATTGTATACCACCTACCCGTGGTTTTTTTTTTCTTCTTCTTTATACATACTACATCTCATTATCATCCAGTCTATATCAGCAGCAGACACAGTACGGTAGTCCACGGCTGTAGCTACCTCTGTGTCGGCACTCGGCAGTCCATCCATAATTGTATACCACCTACCCTTGGTTTTTTTTTTTCTTTCTTCTTTATACATACTACATCTCATTATCATCCAGTCTATATTAGCAGCAGACACAGTACAGTACGGTAGTCCACGGCTGTAGCTACCTCTGTGTCGGCACTCGGCAGTCCATCCATAATTGTATACCACCTACCCGTGTTTTTTTTTTTCTTTCTTCTTTATACATACTACATCTCATTATCATCCAGTCTATATCAGCAGCAGACACAGTACGGTAGTCCACGGCTGTAGCTACCTCTGTGTCGGCACTCGGCAGTCCATCCATAATTGTATACCACCTACCCGTGTTTTTTTTTTTTCTTTCTTCTTTATACATACTACATCTCATTATCATCCAGTCTATATTAGCAGCAGACACAGTACAGTACGGTAGTCCACGGCTGTAGCTACCTCTGTGTCAGCACTCGGCAGTCCATCCATAATTGTATACCACCTACCCGTGTTTTTTTTTTCTTTCTTCTTTATACATACTACATCTCATTATCATCCAGTCTATATTAGCAGCAGACACAGTACAGTACGGTAGTCCACGGCTGTAGCTACCTCTGTGTCGGCACTCGGCAGTCCATCCATAATTGTATACCACCTACCCGTGTTTTTTTTTTTCTTTCTTCTTTATACATACTACATCTCATTATCATCCAGTCTATATTAGCAGCAGACACAGTACGGTAGTCCACGGCTGTAGCTACCTCTGTGTCGGCACTCGGCAGTCCATCCATAAGTATACTAGTATCCATCCATCTCCATTGTTTACCTGAGGTGCCTTTTAGTTGTGCCTATTAAAATATGGAGAACAAAAATGTTGAGGTTCCAAAATTAGGGAAAGATCAAGATCCACTTCCACCTCGTGCTGAAGCTGCTGCCACTAGTCATGGCCGAGACGATGAAATGCCAGCAACGTCGTCTGCCAAGGCCGATGCCCAATGTCTTAGTACAGAGCATGTCAAATCCAAAACACTAAATATCAGTAAAAAAAGGACTCCAAAACCTAAAATAAAATTGTCGGAGGAGAAGCGTAAACTTGCCAATATGCCATTTACCACATGGAGTGGCAAGGAACGGCTGAGGCCCTGGCCTATGTTCATGGCTAGTGGTTCAGCTTCACATGAGGATGGAAGCACTCATCCTCTCGCTAGAAAAAAGAAAAGACTTGTGGCAAAAGCACAGCAAAGAACTGTGCGTTCTTCGAAATCACAAATCCACAAGGAGAGTCCAATTGTGTCGGTTGCGATGCCTGACCTTCCCAACACTGGACGTGAAGAGCATGCGCCTTCCACCATTTGCACGCCCCCTGCAAGTGCTGGAAGGAGCACCCGCAGTCCAGTTCCTGATAGTCAGATTGAAGATGTCAGTGTTGAAGTACACCAGGATGAGGAGGATATGGGTGTTGCTGGCGCTGGGGAGGAAATTGACCAGGAGGATTCTGATGGTGAGGTGGTTTGTTTAAGTCAGGCACCCGGGGAGACACCTGTTATCCGTGGGAGGAATATGGCCGTTGACATGCCTGGTGAAAATACCAAAAAAATCAGCTCTTCGGTGTGGAAGTATTTCACCAGAAATGCGGACAACATTGTCAAGCCGTGTGTTCCCTTTGTCAAGCTGTAATAAGTAGGGGTAAGGACGTTAACCACCTCGGAACATCCTCCCTTATACGTCACCTGCAGCGCATTCATCATAAGTCAGTGACAAGTTCAAAAACTTTGGGCGACAGCGGAAGCAGTCCACTGACCAGTAAATCCCTTCCTCTTGTAACCAAGCTCACGCAAACCACCCCACCAACTCCCTCAGTGTCAATTTCCAACTTCCCCAGGAATGCCAATAGTCCTGCAGGCCATGTCACTGGCAATTCTGACGAGTCCTCTCCTGCCTGGGATTCCTCCGATGCATCCTTGCGTGTAACACCTACTGCTGCTGGCGCTGCTGTTGTTGCTGCTGGGAGTCGATGGTCATCCCAGAGGGGAAGTCGTAAGCCCACTTGTACTACTTCCAGTAAGCAATTGACTGTCCAACAGTCCTTTGCGAGGAAGATGAAATATCACAGCAGTCATCCTGCTGCAAAGCGGATAACTGAGGCCTTGACAACTATGTTGGTGTTAGACGTGCGTCCGGTATCCGCCGTTAGTTCACAGGGAACTAGACAATTTCTTGAGGTAGTGTGCCCCGTTACCAAATACCATCTAGG
This sequence comes from Pseudophryne corroboree, assembly GCF_028390025.1. Lineage (NCBI taxonomy): Eukaryota > Metazoa > Chordata > Amphibia > Anura > Myobatrachidae > Pseudophryne > Pseudophryne corroboree. The sequence goes on from NC_086450.1 coordinate 497,899,529, forward strand.
TTCCACTTCTCTAGGCAGGCGATACCGAGAATGTACACGGATGTCAGAAAAAGACTCACCAGTGTCCTAAAAAATGCAGTTGTACCCAATGTCCACTTAACCACGGACATGTGGACAAGTGGAGCAGGGCAGGGTCAGGACTATATGACTGTGACAGCCCACTGGGTAGATGTATGGACTCCCGCCGCAAGAACAGCAGCGGCGGCACCAGTAGCAGCATCTCGCAAACGCCAACTCTTTCCTAGGCAGGCTACGCTTTGTATCACCGGTTTCCAGAATACGCACACAGCTGAAAACCTCTTACGGCAACTGAGGAAGATCATCGCGGAATGGCTTACCCCAATTGGACTCTCCTGTGGATTTGTGGCATCGGACAACGCCAGCAATATTGTGTGTGCATTAAATATGGGCAAATTCCAGCACGTCCCATGTTTTGCACATACCTTGAATTTGGTGCAGCAGAATTTAAAAAAAAACGACAGGGGCGTGCAAGAGATGCTGTCAGTGGCCAGAAGAATTGCGGGACACTTTCGGCGTACAGGCAACACGTACAGAAGACTGGAGCACCACCAAAAACTACTGAACCTGCCCTGCCATCATCTGAAGCAAGAAGTGGTAACGAGGTGGAATTCAACCCTCTATATGCTTCAGAGGTTGGAGGAGCAGCAAAAGGCCATTCAAGCCTATACAATTGAGCACGATATAGGAGGTGGAATGCACCTGTCTCAAGCCCAGTGGAGAATGATTTCAACATTGTGCAAGGTTCTGATGCCCTTTGAACTTGCCACACGTGAAGTCAGTTCAGACACTGCCAGCCTGAGTCAGGTCATTCCCCTCATCAGGCTTTTGCAGAAGAAGCTGGAGACATTGAAGGAGGAGCTAACACGGAGCGATTCCGCTAGGCATGTGGGACTTGTGGATGGAGCCCTTAATTCGCTTAACAAGGATTCACGGGTGGTCAATCTGTTGAAATCAGAGCACTACATTTTGGCCACCGTGCTCGATCCTAGATTTAAAGCCTACCTTGGATCTCTCTTTCCGGCAGACACAAGTCTGCTGGGGTTGAAAGACCTGCTGGTGAGAAAATTGTCAAGTCAAGCGGAACGCGACCTGTCAACAACATCTCCTCCTTTACATTCTCCCGCAACTGGGGGTGCGAGGAAAAGGCTCAGAATTCCGAGCCCACCCGCTGGCGGTGATGCAGGGCAGTCTGGAGCGACTGCTGATGCTGACATCTGGTCCGGACTGAAGGACCTGACAATGATTACGGACATGTCGTCTACTGTCACTGCATATGATTCTCTCACCATTGAAAGAATGGTGGAGGATTATATGAGTGACCGCATCCAAGTAGGCACGTCACACAGTCCGTACTTATACTGGCAGGAAAAAGAGGCAATTTGGAGGCCCTTGCACAAACTGGCTTTATTCTACCTAAGTTGCCCTCCCACAAGTGTGTACTCCGAAAGAGTGTTTAGTGCCGCCGCTCACCTTGTCAGTAATCGGCGTACGAGGTTACATCCAGAAAATGTGGAGAAGATGATGTTCATTAAAATGAATTATAATCAATTCCTCCGCGGAGACATTGACCAGCAGCAATTGCCTCCACAAAGTACACAGGGAGCTGAGATGGTGGATTCCAGTGGGGACGAATTGATAATCTGTGAGGAGGGGGATGTACACGGTGATATATCGGAGGATGATGATGAGGTGGACATCTTGCCTCTGTAGAGCCAGTTTGTGCAAGGAGAGATTAATTGCTTCTTTTTTGGTGGGGGTCCAAACCAACCCGTCATATCAGTCACAGTCGTGTGGCAGACCCTGTCACTGAAATGATGGGTTGGTTAAAGTGTGCATGTCCTGTTTATACAACATAAGGGTGGGTGGGAGGGCCCAAGGACAATTCCATCTTGCACCTCTTTTTTCTTTAATTTTTCTTTGCGTCATGTGCTGTTTGGGGAGTGTTTTTTGGAAGGGCCATCCTGCGTGACACTGCAGTGCCACTCCTAGATGGGCCCGGTGTTTGTGTCGGCCACTAGGGTCGCTTATCTTACTCACACAGCTACCTCATTGCGCCTCTTTTTTTCTTTGCGTCATGTGCTGTTTGGGGAGGGTTTTTTGGAAGGGCCATCCTGCGTGACACTGCAGTGACACTCCTAGATGGGCCCGGTGTTTGTGTCGGCCACTAGGGTCGCTTATCTTACTCACCCAGCTACCTCATTGCGCCTCTTTTTTTCTTTGCGTCATGTGCTGTTTGGGGAGGGTTTTTTGGAAGGGACATCCTGCGTGACACTGCAGTGACACTCCTAGATGGGCCCGGTGTTTGTGTCGGCCACTAGGGTTGCTTATCTTACTCACACAGCTACCTCATTGCGCCTCTTTTTTTCTTTGCGTCATGTGCTGTTTGGGGAGGGTTTTTTGGAAGGGACATCCTGCGTGACACTGCAGTGCCACTCCTAGATGGGCCCGGTGTTTGTGTCGGCCACTAGGGTCGCTTATCTTACTCACACAGCTACCTCATTGCGCCTCTTTTTTTCTTTGCATCATGTGCTGTTTGGGGAGGGTTTTTTGGAAGGGCCATCCTGCGTGACACTGCAGTGACACTCCTAGATGGGCCCGGTGTTTGTGTCGGCCACTAGGGTCGCTTATCTTACTCACACAGCTACCTCATTGCGCCTCTTTTTTTCTTTGCGTCATGTGCTGTTTGGGGAGGGTTTTTTGGAAGGGACATCCTGCGTGACACTGCAGTGACACTCCTAGATGGGCCCGGTGTTTGTGTCGGCCACTAGGGTCGCCCAGCTTAGTCATCCAGTGACCTAGGTGCAAATTTTAGGACTAAAAATAATATTGTGAGGTGTGAGGTATTCAGAATAGACTGAAAATGAGTGTAAATTATGGTTTTTGAGGTTAATAATACTTTGGGATCAAAATGACCCCCAAATTCTATGATTTAAGCTGTTTTTTAGTGTTTTTTAAAAAAAAACACCCGAATCCAAAACACACCCGAATCCGACAAAAAAAATTCGGTTAGGTTTTGCCAAAATGCGGTCGAACCCAAAACACGGCCGCGGAACCGAACCCAAAACCAAACACAAAACCAGAAAAATTTCCGGCGCTCATCTCTACATTTTACTGTATCTCGACATGTAACTGTACCCTGACATTTTACTGTATCACGACATGTAACTGTACCCTGACATTTTACTGTATCCCGACATGTAACTGTACCCTGACATTTTACTGTATCCCGGCATGTAACTGTAACCAGACATTTTACTGTATCCCGATATGTAACTGTAACCTGCCATTTTACTGTATCCCGACATGTAACTGTAACCTGCCATTTTACTGTATCCCGGCATGTAACTGTACCCTGACATTTTACTGTATCCCGACATGTAACTGTACCCTGACATTTTACTGTATCCCGATATGTAACTGTACCCTGACATTTTACTGTATCCCGACATGTAACTGTAACTTGACATTTTACTGTATCCCGACATGTAACTGTACCCTGACATTTTACTGTATCCCGACATGTAACTGTACACTGACATTTTAGTGTATCTCGATATGTAACTGTACCCTGACATTTTACTGTATCCCGACATGTAACTGTAACCAGACATTTTAATGTATCCCGATATGTAACTGTACCCTGCCATTTTACTGTATCCCGACATGTAACTGTACCCTGATATTTTACTGTACTCTGATATTTTAATGTACCCTGACATTTTACTGTACCCTGACATGTTACTGTATCCCGACATGTAACTGTAACCTGGCATTTTACTGTATCCCGATAAGTAACTGTAACCTAACATTTTACTGTATCCCGATATGTAACTGTACCCGATAAGTAAGTGTACCCTGACATTTTACTGTATCCCGACATGTAACTGTACCCTGACATTTTACTGTATCTCGACATGTAACTGTAACCTGACATTTTACTGTATCCTGACATGTAACTGTACCCTGACATTTTACTGTATCCCGATATGTAACTGTAACCTGACATTTTACTGTATCCCGATATGTAACTGTAACCAGACATTTTACTGTATCCCGACATGTAACTGTAACCTGCCATTTTACTGTATCCCGACATGTAACTGTACCCTGACATTTTACTGTATCCCGACATGTAACTGTACCCTGATATTTTACTGTATCCCGATATGTAACTGTACCCTGACATTTTACTGTATCCCAACATGTAACTGGAACCTGACATTTTACTGTATCCCGACATGTAACTGTACCCTGACATTTTACTGTATCCCGACATGTAACTGTAACCAGACATTTTACTGTATCCCGGCATGTAACTGTACCCTGACATTTTACTGTATCCCGATATGTAGCTGTACCCTGACATTTTACTGTATCCTGACATGTAACTGTACCCTGACATTTTACTGTATCCCGACATGTAACTGTACCCTGACATTTTACTGTTCCCGACATGTAACTGTACACTTACATTTTACTGTATCTCGATATGTAACTGTACCCTGACATTTTACTGTATCCCGACATGTAACTGTAACCAGACATTTTACTGTATCCCGATATGTAACTGTACCCTGACATTTTAATTTATCCCGACATGTAACTGTACCCTGACATTTTACTGTATCCCGACATGTAACTGTACCCTGACATTTTACTGTATCCCGATATGTAACTGTAACCTGACATTTTACTGTATCCCGACATGTAACTGTAACCTGACATTTTACTGTATCCCGATATGTAACTGTAACCTGACATTTTAATGTGTCCCGATATGTAACTGTAACCTGCCATTTTACTGTATCCCGATATGTAACTGTACCCTGAAATTTTACTGTATCCCGACATGTAACTGTACCCTGACATTTTACTGTACCCTGACATTTTAATTTATCCCGACATGTAACTGTACCCTGACATTTTACTGTATCCCGATATGTAACTGTACCCTGACATTTTACTGTATCCCGACATGTAACTGTAACCTGACATTTTACTGTATCCCGACATGTAACTGTACACTGACATTTTACTGTATGCCGACATGTAACTGTACACTGACATTTTACTGTATCTCGATATGTAACTGTACCCTGACATTTTACTGTATCCCGACATGTAACTGTAACCAGACATTTTACTGTATCCCGACATGTAACTGTACCCTGACATTTTAATTTATCCCGACATGTAACTGTAACCAGACATTTTACTGTATCCCGATATGTAACTGTACCCTGCCATTTTACTGTATCCCGATATGTAACTGTACCTTGACATTTTACTGTATCCCGACATGTAACTACCCTGATATTTTACTGTTCCCTGACATTTTAATGTACCCTGAAATTTTACTGTACCCTGACATGTTACTGTATCCCGACATGTAACTGTAACCTGCCATTTTACTGTATCCCGATATGTAACTGTACCCGATAAGTAACTGTACCCTGACATTTTACTGTATCCCGACATATAACTGTACCCTGACATTTTACTGTATCTCGACATGTAACTGTACCCTGACATTTTACTGTATCTCGACATGTAACTGTACCCTGACATTTTACTGTATCCCGATATGTAACTGTAACCTGACATTTTACTGTATCCCGACATATAACTGTAACCTGACATTTTACTGTATCACGACATGTAACTGTACCCTGACATTTTACTGTATCCCGACATGTAACTGTAACCTGACATTTTACTGTATCCCGACATGTAACTGTAACCTGACATTTTACTGTATCCTGACATGTAACTGTACCCTGACATTTTACTGTATCCCGACATGTAACTGTACCCTGACATTTTACTGTTCCCGACATGTAACTGTACACTTAAATTTTACTGTATCTCGATATGTAACTGTACCCTGACATTTTACTGTATCCCGACATGTAACTGTAACCAGACATTTTACTGTATCCCGACATGTAACTGTACCATGACATTTTAATTTATCCTGACATGTAACTGTACCCTGACATTTTACTGTATCCCGACATGTAACTGTACCCTGACATTTTACTGTATCCCGATATGTAACTGTAACCTGACATTTTACTGTATCCCGACATGTAACTGTAACCTGACATTTTACTGTATCCCGATATGTAACTGTAACCTGACATTTTAATGTGTCCCGATATGTAACTGTAACCTGCCATTTTACTGTATCCCGACATGTAACTGTACCCTGACATTTTACTGTATCCCGATATGTAACTGTAACCTGACATTTTACTGTATCCCGACATGTAACTGTAACCTGACATTTTAATGTGTCCCGATATGTAACTGTAACCTGCCATTTTACTGTATCCCGACATGTAACTGTAACTTGACATTTTACTGTATCCCGACATGTAACTGTACCCTGACATTTTACTGTATCCCGACATGTAACTGTACACTGACATTTTAGTGTATCTCGATATGTAACTGTACCCTGACATTTTACTGTATCCCGACATGTAACTGTAACCAGACATTTTAATGTATCCCGATATGTAACTGTACCCTGCCATTTTACTGTATCCCGACATGTAACTGTACCCTGATATTTTACTGTACTCTGACATTTTAATGTACCCTGACATTTTACTGTACCCTGACATGTTACTGTATCCCGACATGTAACTGTAACCTGGCATTTTACTGTATCCCGATAAGTAACTGTAACCTAACATTTTACTGTATCCCGATATGTAACTGTACCCGATAAGTAAGTGTACCCTGACATTTTACTGTATCCCGACATGTAACTGTACCCTGACATTTTACTGTATCTCGACATGTAACTGTAACCTGACATTTTACTGTATCCTGACATGTAACTGTACCCTGACATTTTACTGTATCCCGATATGTAACTGTAACCTGACATTTTACTGTATCCCGATATGTAACTGTAACCAGACATTTTACTGTATACCGATATGTAACTGTAACCTGCCATTTTACTGTATCCCGACATGTAACTGTAACCTGTCATTTTACTGTATCCCGACATGTAACTGTACCCTGACATTTTACTGTATCCCGACATGTAACTGTACCCTGATATTTTACTGTATCCCGATATGTAACTGTACCCTGACATTTTACTGTATCCCAACATGTAACTGTAACCTGACATTTTACTGTATCCCGACATGTAACTGTACCCTGACATTTTACTGTATCCCGACATGTAACTGTAACCAGACATTTTACTGTATCCCGGCATGTAACTGTACCCTGACATTTTACTGTATCCCGATATGTAACTGTACCCTGACATTTTACTGTATCCTGACATGTAACTGTACCCTGACATTTTACTGTATCCCGACATGTAACTGTACCCTGACATTTTACTGTTCCCGACATGTAACTGTACACTTACATTTTACTGTATCTCGATATGTAACTGTACCCTGACATTTTACTGTATCCCGACATGTAACTGTAACCAGACATTTTACTGTATCCCGATATGTAACTGTACCCTGACATTTTAATTTATCCCGACATGTAACTGTACCCTGACATTTTACTGTATCCCGACATGTAACTGTACCCTGACATTTTACTGTATCCCGATATGTAACTGTAACCTGACATTTTACTGTATCCCGACATGTAACTGTACCCTGACATTTTACTAGAGATGAGCGGGTTCGGTTCCTCTGAATCCGAACCCGCCCGAACTTCATGTTTTTTTACACGGGTCCGAGCGACTCGGATCTTCCCGCCTTGCTCGGTTAACCCGAGCGCGCCCGAACGTCATCATCACGCTGTCGGATTCTCGTGAGGCTCGGATTCTATTGCGAGACTCGGATTCTATATAAGGAGCCGCGCGTCGCCGCCATTTTCACACGTGCATTGAGATTGATAGGGAGAGGACGTGGCTGGCGTCCTCTCCGTTTAGAATAGATAGAGAGTGAGACAGAGACACTTGATTTACTGGAGCATTAGGAGGAGTACTCAGAGAGTGCAGAGTTTTGCTGATAGTTAGTTATACTAGTGACTGACCACCAGTGCAGTTTTATTTATTTTTATTATTTAATATAATCCGTTCTCTGCCTGAAAAAAAACGATACACAGTGACACAGTCACATACCATATCTGTGCTCAGCCCAGTGTGCTGCATCATCTATGTATAATATCTGACTGTGCTCACACAGCTTAATTGTGGGGGAGACTGGGGAGCAGTTATAGGTTATAGCAGGAGCCAGGAGTACATATTAAACAGTGCACACTTTTGCTGCCAGAGTGCCACTGCCAGTGTGACTGACCAGTGACCACACTGACCACCAGTATATTGTGATTGTCTGCCTGAAAAAGTTAAACACTCGTCGCGTGACTTGTGTGGTGTTTTTTTATTCTATAAAAAACTCATTCTGCTGACAGTGTCCAGCAGGTCCGTCATTATATAATATATACCTGTCCGGCTGCAGTAGTGATATATATATATTTTTTATATCATTTTCATCCAGTCTATACTAGCAGCAGACACAGTACGGTAGTTCACGGCTGTAGCTACCTCTGTGTCGGCACTCGGCAGTCCATCCATAATTGTATACCACCTACCCGTGTTTTTTTTTTCTTTCTTCTTTATACATACTACATCTCATTATCATCCAGTCTATTTTAGCAGCAGACACAGTACGGTAGTCCACGGCTGTAGCTACCTCTGTGTCGGCACTCGGCAGTCCATCCATAATTGTATACCACCTACCCGTGGTTTTTTTTTCTTTCTTCTTTATACATACTACATCTCATTATCATCCAATCTATATTAGCAGCAGACACAGTACAGTACGGTAGTCCACGGCTGTAGCTACCTCTGTGTCGGCACTCGGCAGTCCATCCATAATTGTATACCACCTACCCGTGGTTTTTTTTTCTTTCTTCTTTATACATACTACATCTCATTATCATCCAGTCTATATTAGCCGCAGACACAGTACGTTAGTCCACGGCTGTAGCTACCTCTGTGTCGGCACTCGGCAGTCCATCCATAATTGTATACCACCTACCCGTGGTTTTTTTTCTTTCTTCTTTATACATACTACATCTCATTATCATCCAGTCTATATTAGCAGCAGACACAGTACAGTACGGTAGTCCACGGCTGTAGCTACCTCTGTGTCGGCACTCGGCAGTCCATCCATAATTGTATACCACCTACCCGTGTTTTTTTCTTTCTTTCTTCTTTATACATACTACATCTCATTATCATCCAGTCTATACTAGCAGCAGACACAGTACAGTACGGTAGTCCACGGCTGTAGCTACCTCTGTGTCGGCACTCGGCAGTCCATCCATAATTGTATACCACCTACCCGTGTTTTTTTCTTTCTTCTTTATACATACTACATCTCATTATCATCCAGTCTATATTAGCAGCAGACACAGTACGTTAGTCCACGGCTGTAGCTACCTCTGTGTCGGCACTCGGCAGTCCATCCATAATTGTATACCACCTACCCGTGTTTTTTTTTTCTTTCTTCTTTATACATACTACATCTCATTATCATCCAGTCTATATTAGCAGCAGACACAGTACAGTACGGTAGTCCACGGCTGTAGCTACCTCTGTGTCAGCACTCGGCAGTCCATCCATAATTGTATACCACCTACCCGTGGTTTTTTTTTTCTTTCTTCTTTATACATACTACATCTCATTATCATCCAGTCTATACTAGCAGCAGACACAGTACAGTACGGTAGTCCACGGCTGTAGCTACCTCTGTGTCGGCACTCGGCAGTCCATCTATAATTGTATACCACCTACCCGTGGTTTTTTTTTTCTTCTTCTTTATACATACTACATCTCATTATCATCCAGTCTATATCAGCAGCAGACACAGTACGGTAGTCCACGGCTGTAGCTACCTCTGTGTCGGCACTCGGCAGTCCATCCATAATTGTATACCACCTACCCGTGGTTTTTTTTTTCTTTCTTCTTTATACATACTACATCTCATTATCATCCAGTCTATATTAGCAGCAGACACAGTACAGTACGGTAGTCCACGGCTGTAGCTACCTCTGTGTCGGCACTCGGCAGTCCATCCATAATTGTATACCACCTACCCGTGGTTTTTTTTTTCTTTCTTCTTTATACATACTACATCTCATTATCATCCAGTCTATATCAGCAGCAGACACAGTACGGTAGTCCACGGCTGTAGCTACCTCTGTGTCGGCACTCGGCAGTCCATCCATAATTGTATACCACCTACCCGTGGTTTTTTTTTTCCTTTCTTCTTTATACATACTACATCTCATTATCATCCAGTCTATATTAGCAGCAGACACAGTACAGTACGGTAGTCCACGGCTGTAGCTACCTCTGTGTCAGCACTCGGCAGTCCATCCATAATTGTATACCACCTACCCGTGGTTTTTTTTTCTTTCTTCTTTATACATACTACATCTCATTATCATCCAGTCTATATTAGCAGCAGACACAGTACAGTACGGTAGTCCACGGCTGTAGCTACCTCTGTGTCGGCACTCGGCAGTCCATCCATAATTGTATACCACCTACCCGTGGTTTTTTTTTCTTTCTTCTTTATACATACTACATCTCATTATCATCCAGTCTATATTAGCAGCAGACACAGTACGGTAGTCCACGGCTGTAGCTACCTCTGTGTCGGCACTCGGCAGTCCATCCATAAGTATACTAGTATCCATCCATCTCCATTGTTTACCTGAGGTGCCTTTTAGTTGTGCCTATTAAAATATGGAGAACAAAAATGTTGAGGTTCCAAAATTAGGGAAAGATCAAGATCCACTTCCACCTCGTGCTGAAGCTGCTGCCACTAGTCATGGCCGAGACGATGAAATGCCAGCAACGTCGTCTGCCAAGGCCGATGCCCAATGTCTTAGTACAGAGCATGTCAAATCCAAAACACTAAATATCAGTAAAAAAAGGACTCCAAAACCTAAAATAAAATTGTCGGAGGAGAAGCGTAAACTTGCCAATATGCCATTTACCACACGGAGTGGCAAGGAACGGCTGAGGCCCTGGCCTATGTTCATGGCTAGTGGTTCAGCTTCACATGAGGATGGAAGCACTCATCCTCTCGCTAGAAAAAAGAAAAGACTTGTGGCAAAAGCACAGCAAAGAACTGTGCGTTCTTCGAAATCACAAATCCACAAGGAGAGTCCAATTGTGTCGGTTGCGATGCCTGACCTTCCCAATACTGGACGTGAAGAGCATGCGCCTTCCACCATTTGCACGCCCCCTGCAAGTGCTGGAAGGAGCACCCGCAGTCCAGTTCCTGATAGTCAGATTGAAGATGTCAGTGTTGAAGTACACCAGGATGAGGAGGATATGGGTGTTGCTGGCGCTGGGGAGGAAATTGACCAGGAGGATTCTGATGGTGAGGTGGTTTGTTTAAGTCAGGCACCCGGGGAGACACCTGTTATCCGTGGGAGGAATATGGCCGTTGACATGCCTGGTGAAAATACCAAAAAAATCAGCTCTTCGGTGTGGAAGTATTTCACCAGAAATGCGGACAACATTTGTCAAGCCGTGTGTTCCCTTTGTCAAGCTGTAATAAGTAGGGGTAAGGACGTTAACTACCTCGGAACATCCTCCCTTATACGTCACCTGCAGCGCATTCATCATAAGTCAGTGACAAGTTCAAAAACTTTGGGCGACAGCGGAAGCAGTCCACTGACCAGTAAATCCCTTCCTCTTGTAACCAAGCTCACGCAAACCACCCCACCAACTCCCTCAGTGTCAATTTCCAACTTCCCCAGGAATGCCAATAGTCCTGCAGGCCATGTCACTGGCAATTCTGACGAGTCCTCTCCTGCCTGGGATTCCTCCGATGCATCCTTGCGTGTAACGCCTACTGCTGCTGGCGCTGCTGTTGTTGCTGCTGGGAGTCGATGGTCATCCCAGAGGGGAAGTCGTAAGCCCACTTGTACTACTTCCAGTAAGCAATTGACTGTCCAACAGTCCTTTGCGAGGAAGATGAAATATCACAGCAGTCATCCTGCTGCAAAGCGGATAACTGAGGCCTTGACAACTATGTTGGTGTTAGACGTGCGTCCGGTATCCGCCGTTAGTTCACAGGGAACTAGACAATTTCTTGAGGTAGTGTGCCCCCGTTACCAAATACCATCTAGGTTCCACTTCTCTAGGCAGGCGATACCGAGAATGTACACGGATGTCAGAAAAAGACTCACCAGTGTCCTAAAAAATGCAGTTGTACCCAATGTCCACTTAACCACGGACATGTGGACAAGTGGAGCAGGGCAGGGTCAGGACTATATGACTGTGACAGCCCACTGGGTAGATGTATGGACTCCCGCCGCAAGAACAGCAGCGGCGGCACCAGTAGCAGCATCTCGCAAACGCCAACTCTTTCCTAGGCAGGCTACGCTTTGTATCACCGGTTTCCAGAATACGCACACAGCTGAAAACCTCTTACGGCAACTGAGGAAGATCATCGCGGAATGGCTTACCCCAATTGGACTCTCCTGTGGATTTGTGGCATCGGACAACGCCAGCAATATTGTGTGTGCATTAAATATGGGCAAATTCCAGCACGTCCCATGTTTTGCACATACCTTGAATTTGGTGCTGCAGAATTTAAAAAAAAACGACAGGGGCGTGCAAGAGATGCTGTCGGTGGCCAGAAGAATTGTGGGACACTTTCGGCGTACAGGCAACACGTACAGAAGACTGGAGCACCACCAAAAACTACTGAACCTGCCCTGCCATCATCTGAAGCAAGAAGTGGTAACGAGGTGGAATTCAACCCTCTATATGCTTCAGAGGTTGGAGGAGCAGCAAAAGGCCATTCAAGCCTATACAATTGAGCACGATATAGGAGGTGGAATGCACCTGTCTCAAGCCCAGTGGAGAATGATTTCAACATTGTGCAAGGTTCTGATGCCCTTTGAACTTGCCACACGTGAAGTCAGTTCAGACACTGCCAGCCTGAGTCAGGTCATTCCCCTCATCAGGCTTTTGCAGAAGAAGCTGGAGACATTGAAGGAGGAGCTAACACGGAGCGATTCCGCTAGGCATGTGGGACTTGTGGATGGAGCCCTTAATTCGCTTAACAAGGATTCACGGGTGGTCAATCTGTTGAAATCAGAGCACTACATTTTGGTCACCGTGCTCGATCCTAGATTTAAAGCCTACCTTGGATCTCTCTTTCCGGCAGACACAAGTCTGCTGGGGTTGAAAGACCTGCTGGTGAGAAAATTGTCAAGTCAAGCGGAACGCGACCTGTCAACAACATCTCCTCCTTCACATTCTCCCGCAACTGGGGGTGCGAGGAAAAGGCTCAGAATTCCGAGCCCACCCGCTGGCGGTGATGCAGGGCAGTCTGGAGCGACTGCTGATGCTGACATCTGGTCCGGACTGAAGGACCTGACAACGATTACGGACATGTCGTCTACTGTCACTGCATATGATTCTCTCACCATTGAAAGAATGGTGGAGGATTATATGAGTGACCGCATCCAAGTAGGCACGTCACACAGTCCGTACTTATACTGGCAGGAAAAAGAGGCAATTTGGAGGCCCTTGCACAAACTGGCTTTATTCTACCTAAGTTGCCCTCCCACAAGTGTGTACTCCGAAAGAGTGTTTAGTGCCGCCGCTCACCTTGTCAGTAATCGGCGTACGAGGTTACATCCAGAAAATGTGGAGAAGATGATGTTCATTAAAATGAATTATAATCAATTCCTCCGCGGAGACATTGACCAGCAGCAATTGCCTCCACAAAGTACACAGGGAGCTGAGATGGTGGATTCCAGTGGGGACGAATTGATAATCTGTGAGGAGGGGGATGTACACGGTGATATATCGGAGGATGATGATGAGGTGGACATCTTGCCTCTGTAGAGCCAGTTTGTGCAAGGAGAGATTAATTGCTTCTTTTTTGGTGGGGGTCCAAACCAACCCGTCATATCAGTCACAGTCGTGTAGCAGACCCTGTCACTGAAATGATGGGTTGGTTAAAGTGTGCATGTCCTGTTTATACAACATAAGGGTGGGTGGGAGGGCCCAAGGACAATTCCATCTTGCACCTCTTTTTTCTTTAATTTTTCTTTGCGTCATGTGCTGTTTGGGGAGTGTTTTTTGGAAGGGCCATCCTGCGTGACACTGCAGTGACACTCCTAGATGGGCCCGGTGTTTGTGTCGGCCACTAGGGTCGCTTATCTTACTCACACAGCTACCTCATTGCGCCTCTTTTTTTCTTTGCGTCATGTGCTGTTTGGGGAGGGTTTTTTGGAAGGGCCATCCTGCGTGACACTGCAGTGCCACTCCTAGATGGGCCCGGTGTTTGTGTCGGCCACTAGGGTCGCTTATCTTACTCACACAGCTACCTCATTGCGCCTCTTTTTTTCTTTGCGTCATGTGCTGTTTGGGGAGGGTTTTTTGGAAGGGCCATCCTGCGTGACACTTCAGTGACACTCCTAGATGGGCCCGGTGTTTGTGTCGGCCACTAGGGTCGCTTATCTTACTCACACAGCTACCTCATTGCGCCTCTTTTTTTCTTTGCGTCATGTGCTGTTTGGGGAGGGTTTTTTGGAAGGGCCATCCTGCGTGACACTGCAGTGACACTCCTAGATGGGCCCGGTGTTTGTGTCGGCCACTAGGGTCGCTTATCTTACTCACACAGCTACCTCATTGCGCCTCTTTTTTTCTTTGCGTCATGTGCTGTTTGGGGAGGGTTTTTTGGAAGGGACATCCTGCGTGACACTGCAGTGACACTCCTAGATGGACCCGGTGTTTGTGTCGGCCACTAGGGTTGCTTATCTTACTCACACAGCTACCTCATTGCGCCTCTTTTTTTCTTTGCGTCATGTGCTGTTTGGGGAGGGTTTTTTGGAAGGGACATCCTGCGTGACACTGCAGTGCCACTCCTAGATGGGCCCGGTGTTTGTGTCGGCCACTAGGGTCGCTTATCTTACTCACACAGCTACCTCATTGCGCCTCTTTTTTTCTTTGCATCATGTGCTGTTTGGGGAGGGTTTTTTGGAAGGGCCATCCTGCGTGACACTGGAGTGACACTCCTAGATGGGCCCGGTGTTTGTGTCGGCCACTAGGGTCGCTTATCTTACTCACACAGCTACCTCATTGCGCCTCTTTTTTTCTTTGCGTCATGTGCTGTTTGGGGAGGGTTTTTTGGAAGGGACATCCTGCGTGACACTGCAGTGCCACTCCTAGATGGGCCCGGTGTTTGTGTCGGCCACTAGGGTCGCCCAGCTTAGTCATCCAGTGACCTAGGTGCAAATTTTAGGACTAAAAATAATATTGTGAGGTGTGAGGTATTCAGAATAGACTGAAAATGAGTGTAAATTATGGTTTTTGAGGTTAATAATACTTTGGGATCAAAATGACCCCCAAATTCTATGATTTAAGCTGTTTTTTAGTGTTTTTTAAAAAAAACACCCGAATCCAAAACACACCCGAATCCGACAAAAAAAATTCGGTTAGGTTTTGCCAAAACGCGGTCGAACCCAAAACACGGCCGCGGAACCGAACCCAAAACCAAACACAAAACCAGAAAAATTTCCGGCGCTCATCTCTACATTTTACTGTATCTCGACATGTAACTGTACCCTGACATTTTACTGTATCACGACATGTAACTGTACCCTGACATTTTACTGTATCCCGACATGTAACTGTACCCTGACATTTTACTGTATCCCGGCATGAAACTGTAATCAGACATTTTACTGTATCCCGATATGTAACTGTAACCTGCCATTTTACTGTATCCCGACATGTAACTGTAACCTGCCATTTTACTGTATCCCGGCATGTAACTGTACCCTGACATTTTACTGTATCCCGACATGTAACTGTACCCTGACATTTTACTGTATCCCGATATGTAACTGTACCCTGACATTTTACTGTATCCCGACATGTAACTGTAACTTGACATTTTACTGTATCCCGACATGTAACTGTACCCTGACATTTTACTGTATCCCGACATGTAACTGAACACTGACATTTTAGTGTATCTCGATATGTAACTGTACCCTGACATTTTACTGTATCCCGACATGTAACTGTAACCAGACATTTTAATGTATCCCGATATGTAACTGTACCCTGCCATTTTACTGTATCCCGACATGTAACTGTACCCTGATATTTTACTGTACTCTGATATTTTAATGTACCCTGACATTTTACTGTACCCTGACATGTTACTGTATCCCGACATGTAACTGTAACCTGGCATTTTACTGTATCCCGATAAGTAACTGTAACCTAACATTTTACTGTATCCCGATATGTAACTGTACCCGATAAGTAAGTGTACCCTGACATTTTACTGTATCCCGACATGTAACTGCACCCTGACATTTTACTGTATCTCGACATGTAACTGTAACCTGACATTTTACTGTATCCTGACATGTAACTGTACCCTGACATTTTACTGTATCCCGATATGTAACTGTAACCTGACATTTTACTGTATCCCGATATGTAACTGTAACCAGACATTTTACTGTATCCCGACATGTAACTGTAACCTGCCATTTTACTGTATCCCGACATGTAACTGTACCCTGACATTTTACTGTATCCCGACATGTAACTGTACCCTGATATTTTACTGTATCCCGATATGTAACTGTACCCTGACATTTTACTGTATCCCAACATGTAACTGTAACCTGCCATTTTACTGTATCCCGACATGTAACTGTACCCTGACATTTTACTGTATCCCGACATGTAACTGTAACCAGACATTTTACTGTATCCCGGCATATAACTGTACCCTGACATTTTACTGTATCCCGATATGTAACTGTACCCTGACATTTTACTGTATCCTGACATGTAACAGTAGATAAAGACAACCTTTCTGTCAAACTTGACAGGTACCACACCCCCTTGCTCCTAGGCTCCACCCCCTTTTAATATTAAATGATAATGTTTTATATCACTTTAATATTAAATTTTATATAAATTTATAGTGTTCGATATTAAACCGTATTAAAAATTGTTGCGTAACACCAGTCACAGAGTGTCACGCAACACCAGTCGCAGAATGTCACGCAACGCAGCGCGTCAAATCAGGCGGATGAAAGATGCATATTACACAGTGTTAAAACCAGGTAGTTTTAGCGGCATTTATAAATATTATGGGTCGGTTAAAAATAAATTTAAAAGATCCGACGTAAGAAAGTGGTTACAAGAACAAGACGCATACACGCTGCACAAGCCAGCAAGAAAAAACTATAAAAGGAACATGATTTGTGTATCGGGTATAAACCAACAGTGGCAATGCGATTTGGTCTCGCTGATAAATTTGTCAAAATACAACGATTTTTGGGAATGCGCCGCTGGCTTTTAATTAATGTGACTGTCTGAAGGTTATTTAAATATGTGGTAATAGCGACATCTAGTGGTTCATTTTGGGAATGCGCCGCTGGCTTTTAATTAATGTGACTGTCTGAAGGTTATTTAAATATGTGGTAATAGCGACATCTAGTGGTTCATTTTGGGAATGCGCCGCTGGCTTTTAATTAATGTGACTGTCTGAAGGTTATTTAAATATGTGGTAATAGCGACATCTAGTGGTTCATTTTGGGAATGCGCCGACACATTATTTCATCTAATTCGTTTGATAGATATTAATCGTCTCTCATTTTCATTATTGGTTCAGAGACAGACAATGCAGAACATCAACAGCAAAGACGCTTTCATGGTTAGAACCAGATCTTCTTCTTCTGATGATGATGATGATGCTTTGCCAAGTTATCAAACGTCTCATGGTAAGCTATGTCTATAAATGACATTGACACGTTTTTATTTATATTTCAAGTTTAAATAGTATGAAATTATAGTCAAGGTCTACAATTTGTTCATTTTTTAAAAGTTTAAATAGTATGAACGTACAACAGTCTGGATACATTGATAAGTAATTATTAAATAGTAATTATTAAATAATTATTATTTTCTCATTTTTATTTCCCTCGATTTGACAGTAATCACAAATACAGAGAATTTCGATTCGGTTGAAGATAGCCCATTTGGTTTAGATTTCAACATTATACCCGATTTTACTAATATTTTGGAATTGGCGCCAGACTGTGAGTAACATGATATCTTTATTTATTTTTTATTTATTTATTTTTTATTTATTTATTTATTTTTCCACGGCTAAAGAATTAAAAATAAACCTTGTACAGTTGTGCTGATTTGTTGTCAACTGTACACACTTTATATTCTCAGTAATGAATCGCTTTTTCATGTTATTCTAATTTTATACCGTATGTAATATTTATTTTTTAATTTTTTTCACCGGCTAAAGATGCCACAAAAATGGATGATGCGACGGCTGATGGTATTCTACGGGATATATTGAACAAACCTGATTATTGTCACAACGCCTCTATACAGAACAGCAATGTTGTTGATGAGCAACCGTTTTTCCCACACGCGACAGGGGGTCGGGCTAAAACATTCGAATATAAAGCAGGTGTGTAATCAAGCACTGTTATATGGTATATTGTTATGCGGTGATTTAAATGCTGATTTACAGGCAGCGTCATTTATATTTATTTTATAATATATGTATTACAGATGACGCTGTAGCAAGGCGATATGATCCTACGATACCAACAGGCAGTGATACAGTCGCGCAAATACACCGGCTTAGTACAAGCGGGAAAATATCAAAACGCACAACCGCCGCTGAAACGGAAAGCCATCAATTCGCAGCAGCAGGTGTGTAATCAAACACTGTTATATGGTATATTGTTATGCGGTGATTTAAATACTGATTTACAGGCAGAGGCGTTTATATTTATTTTATAATATATGTATTACAGATGACGCTGTAGCAAGGCGATATGCTCCTACGATACCAACACCCCGTGATACAGTCGCGCAAATACACAGGCTTAGTACAAGCGGGAAAATATTAAAACGCACAACCGCCGCTGAAACGGAAAGCCATCAATTCGCAGCAGCAGGTGTGTAATCAAACACTGTTATATGGTATATTGTTATGCGGTGATTTAAATACTGATTTACAGGCAGAGGCGTTTATATTTATTTTATAATATATGTATTACAGATGACGCTGTAGCAAGACGATATGCTCCTTTGATACCAACAGGCCGTGATACAGTCGCGCAAATACACAGGCCTAGTACAAGCGGGAAAATATCAAAACGAACAACCGCCGCTGAAGCGGAGAACCATCAATTCGTAATGCCAGCAATTGTACATAAGGACGTTGCTAGGTCATCAGTTATGGCGGTGCATAACGGTTGTATCAACCCGAACAAACGAAAGCCTGCTCGACCAAGAACGAATGAGAGAAGTCATAATTCAGCATTTACAGATCTGAAAAGAAAATTGTCATATTCCGAAAATGATAAGCCGCAACGGAGAAGGATCGCGTTACAAACTGTATCATGCGTAAGTAATGATGTTGCTGTAACATCAAAACACACAGCGTTTAACACTGCAGACCGGGATGTCGCTGGTAATTCAAAGACTGTAAAGGTTAAGAGGGCATCGCGTCTCTCAAGAAGTAATGTTAAGCAATTGTCGCAATCCGCTGTAATCACAATTCCAGATACACAGGTTTGTTCTGAAACAGAAACAAGGCACATAGCAGGCATTGGTTTGTTATCAAATATTGACTCAAGAAGTAATGTTAAGCAATTGTCGCAATACGATGTCATTACTATTACCGATACACAGGATTGCTCTGAAACAGAAACAAGACACATAGCTGGTAATCCTGTGATATCAGATATTGATGACATAAATGGGCAAGAGCTTATTACAAACTGTCTAGAGTCAACGACACAAGATCCGCAGAATAGTTCTGATGAAGTATTATCAGCCGTTGCAGGAATACCTGGTAATACTACAACGGTTGATTGTGTAACATCAATGCCCAATATTTTTACAACGACAGCCCTGGTACACGCATCGGCTGATGCTTGTGTACCGGCGCGAGGGCTAGAGCCCGACATAGTTGATGAATGTCAAAATTCAGAACAATTAGGCCAAGACGCTGAAATACAATTTTACGCGTTGTTGGGTAAGATACGGGAAGATGTTGAGAACATGGGCGTAAAAGCCGGATATTTGTTAAAACACATTAAAGGTGTGTGCCACGGTAGTAAATGTAAACAAGACATTGTTAAAGAAGTTGTTGAGACGTATATGAATGTCATGTCAAAATACATAGATCGGTCGGTTAAGACAACTGAATTTATTAAAGCCAACATACATCATTTTGCAGAAATAAATGAAACTGAGCCGTGACTAGGCATGCTAGGCAATGGTTTGAAACGTGTTTTAAATTTAAATGCCTGTAAAAAAAAACCACGAATTAAACCTTGTTTAACATACAAGATCTCACAGTTATTCCGACGCGCAAAGGTGAAACAGGCTGTAACAACATTAACCAGATCGAGAAAGCGCAAGCGGCACAGGGAACATGCGGTAGGTGGTCAATTGAGAAAGCGCAAGCGGCACAGGGAACATGTGGTAGGCGGTCAGCACAGTGCGAGGCATGTAGAATTAGATCAATCCCCACCCCATGCATTACCGAATGACGAATCACAGTCTGACAATATTGAGCGCAATGCAAGCCCCATATATGATGATGCAGGCAGTGTTGAGTCACCCGGTAATGACGAAGGTCGGCAACATGTATACTTAGAAGCAATTAACAGCTATGAACGACAACGACCGAATTTCAGAGCCGTTGAGTACCACAATCACTATCGGTTTGTTAATTTGGACAGGGTTACATCATTTGTAGAGGGGGTGCGAGCCATTCATACTGCGATACAGTCCATGCTCGATGGCGTCCTCGCTGGTGCGGATCCTGCCGACCGTGTTCAGCTTAGATTGGAGGGTGGTGGGTTACACAATGCCATATATTCGCATCGTAAGCCGCAAGAAACATTAGACGCTGCCAGTTTTTTTAATCAGATTACAAACACGCTTCAAAGTAACGCTGAATTCTTATTATCCACAGGCTTAAGATTTGTGATCAGTATTTTTAGGAACAGGTCAGGGTCTGGCTTGACTGGGAGGAGTTTACAACGCCTGCCCCAAAGTTTAATAATAAATAAGAGAAAGAGATACCTCTATGACTACAGAAGCATAGGTAATAACCTGTGTTTGGCCGCTAGCGTCTGTAAACTTCTGGATAAAGGTAACAATGCCGATGACCATGTAATACAGGAGAGAGCGATCCAACTACATAAATCTTTGAATCTTCCGCTTGATAAAGCGGTCAGCTTTAGCGCTGTTGCAATTTTTGAAAATTATTTAAATGCTTCTATCAATATCCTCTATTATAATCAAGGGAATTGGAAATATTACTGTACGGACAAACGTTACAAAGACACACTGTTTGTGTTATATCACGATTGTCACTTTTATGGGATACTCGATATCAAAGCGTTTCTTGGAGCCCGATATTATTGCGTCCGTTGTCATAGCGCTTACCATCATAGAAATAATCACGATTGTCTTTTCTTTTGTAAGGCTTGTCACAGGCCGGCTTGTATTGACGACGGTGTGACGGCGTTAAGGTGTTCGGTGTGTAGGGTATTTTGTCGATCAAACGAGTGTTTAGAGCAACACAAAGCTTTAGCTCTTGATCACAAAATATCCTGTCTTGAACATGTATATTGTGACAAGTGTTGTCTCTACAGGCGAACAGATCATAACTGCCGAGGCCTAAAGTGTCCCATTTGTAAGGTATTCGTTGATGGGTTTTCGAACCATTTGTGCTATATACAAACCATCAAGTCGGAAGAGCCCACAAAGAAATACATCTTTTATGATTTTGAGTGTATGCAGGAGACGGGGGTGCACATACCAAACTACTGTTACGCTTTAACATTAACGGGGGAGAAAGACTGGGAGTTTAAGGGTGTTGCGTGTATCGAAGACTTTGTAAAGACGTTCATGAAACCAAAATTTGCGCATTACACATTCATAGCCCATAATGCGGGTCGCTATGATGCGTATTTTGTGCTGCGCCAGCTGATTAAGGAGAAATTAAAGATTGAATTATTATCTAGAGGCGGCAACATAATGTGCATCACGGTAAAAGATTTGAAGATAAGATTTATCGACTCTTTAAATTTTTTACCCATGCGGCTTAGCAAGTTACCAAAGGCGATGGGATTTGACGGTACCAAAGGTTATTTCCCACATTTTTTTAACACAGCTGATAACCAAAATTACATAGGAGCTATGCCGTCAATAGAGTATTTTGGTCCACAATACATGATGCCTGATGAATTATCTGAGTTTACAGCTTGGTATAAACAGTGTGTACACAAACCGTTTAACTTTCAAAAAGAGCTCGTACGATATTGTAAAGACGATGTGAAAATATTACAAAAAGCTTGTGATGCTTTCAGATCTGCTGTTATAGCCATGACAGAACAGGAGTTTCTAATAACAAAAAAAACAAAAAAAAGGTTGTGGTTAAACGTCACATCGAGGCTTTTCAATTAGTTACGTTGGCGAGCGTATGCATGGCCATGTACCGGTGTAAATTTTTACAGGAAAAGACACTGGCGCTTGTACCGGGTGATAACTATCACAAGACGCAGAAGCGTTACTCAACGCCCGCCATACAGTGGTTAATGTACATAGAACACAAAGAAGGGGTGAGTATAAGACACGCTTTACAAGGGGGTGAGAAGAAAGTTGGTAAATACAGCCTGGATGGTTATGCCGTGATTAACGGAACACCCACTGCATTTCAATTCCAAGGTTGTTTTTATCACGGCTGTGGTGCTTGTTACAACGCCGATGATAAAAACAAACTGACTAAAACGACCTACGGTCAATTACACCACAAGACGCAGGTAAAGTTGCACTACCTTAAACGTTGTGGATTTCAGATACGTGAAATCTGGGGTTGTGAATGGAAGTCTATGCTAGATTCTGATGCGGATCTACAGGCTTTTCTGAAGGGTAAAGAATTACCCGAACCCTTGGAGCCACGTGATGCTCTTTATGGCGGGCGCACAAACGCCATAAAGCTGTATCACAAAACAGGCTGTGATGAAAAAATACACTATTTTGATTTCACCAGCCTCTATCCGTATGTTAATAAAACCAAAACGTATCCTATACAGCACCCACGCATTATTTATAAGGACTTTGGTGATGTCACAAAGTATTTTGGTTTTGCCAGGGTTAAAGTTTACCCACCTCGTGGCCTATTCTTTCCGGTTCTGCCGGTTAAAATGGGCGGCAAGTTAATGTTTCCATTATGTCGCACATGCGCTGAGTCTGGACAGACTGAGCCGTGCGTTCATGATTCAGAAAAACGTGCGCTCATCGGTACATGGTGTACCGTGGAACTAAACTTGGCTGTAGAAATGGGGTACAAGGTATGTAAAATCTATGAGGTGTGGCATTTTGATGAGAGATCTGACAAATTGTTTTCAGGCTACATTAAAACGCACCTCAGGGATAAACAAGAGGCCTCTGGTTATCCCGAATGGTGTACAGACGCCGAGAAACGCCAAGAGTATATAGGCGCCTATCAAAAAAATGAAGGCGTGTCTTTACGACCCGAACACATAGAAATCAACCCCGCTAAAAGACAAATTTCAAAATTGTTTTTAAATTCCTTATGGGGTAAATTTGGTCAACGTAGCAACATGCCCAATACGTGTCTAGTGACCGACCCCGACAAACTTTTTGAATACGCGTTCTTACCGTACTATGACGTGTCCGCTTTGGATTTTATTGACGATGATACAGTTATGGTAAATTGGAAGTATGCCAAAGATCATTACACCAGGGGTGCAATTTCAAATGTAACTATAGCCATCTTTACAACGGCTTATGCACGTGTTGAACTGTACAAACTACTGTATAGATTACAAGATAGATGTCTTTATCACGACACCGATTCTGTAATTTTTGTCAGTAGACCCGGTGACTGGAGCCCGCCATTGGGTGATTATTTAGGTGAGTTGACCAGCGAACTGCCCACAGGCACACATATAACAGAATTTGTCTCAGCCGGTCCCAAGTCATACGGCTATCGACTAAACAACGGAAAGACCTGTTTAAAAGTTAAAGGTATAACGCTCAATGTTGATAATGCGCAGCACGTTAACTTTGACAGCCTGAAAGAACTGGTCTTAGATTATCCTTTAAACCCCGAAGGCGATGACCAGAAAAAGGTTGTGATCCGTCAACCCGGTATAGTACGTGTGAAAAAGTGCTGGCAGATAGAGACGCGTACTTTGCAGAAGACGCAAAGGTGTGTTTATACTAAACGGTCTCTTACGGACAACTTCACAACACTGCCGTTCGGCTATTAAGATGGACACCAGATTTCAACACCCTTTCTCATGTATTTTAGCGGGGCCGTCCAATTCGGGTAAAAGTTATTTTGTCAAAACGCTGTTGCAACACGCTGCAACACATATGACTCATGTACCTGATAATGTTGTTTGGTTTTACACCTGTTGGCAACCTATATACGACCAACTTCTGCGTGATTACCCCGGTACGCGCTTTATAGAGGGGTTACCAGAGTCTTTTAGCGATGATCAACTTTTTCCCCCTGATAAGGTTAATTTAACAGTGATTGATGATTTGATGGACGCGGCAAGTAATAATTCAGAGGTTGAGAAGGCTTTCACAAAGTATGTACATCATCGTAATCTCAGTATCCTGTACCTTGTCCAAAACATATTTTGTTAAGGTAAAAAGAGCAGAACTATACATTTAAACACAAAATATATGGTCCTGTTCAAAAACCCCAGGGATAAAATGCAGGTGGGCATTCTGGCTAGGCAAATGTACCCATCGAAACATCGTTTTTTTCTCGAATCCTATGAATCCGCGACGGCGGCCCCTTATGGGTATTTGCTGGTTGATTTAAGAAACAACGCTCTTGACGATTATCGTTTACGAAGCGGGTTATTCCCACCAGACACGCCTGTCGCTTTTGTCATTAAGAAGCGCGGTTCTATAAAGCTATAACAGTACAACCTTTAGTCATTTGTTGTCATTCTAACAACGGTGAACATGTCGGGGCGGATAAGACGTAATTGGGTGCTTTTAAAAACGTTAATTAAAGCAACACCAATCCAAAGAAATGCTATTTTATCCAACGCTTCAAACGATTTAGTCACGACTATTTGTGAGATAGCGCTCAACACGCTTAAAGGCAAAATACCGCTGTCTCAACGGCAGCTGAACTACCTTAAAAAGAAGCGTGCGCTTATAAAATCACTTTGTAATAAGAAATGTGCCATTGGAAAAAAGAAGAGGTTGGTTAAACAGTCGGGTGGTTTTATCGGGTCGCTGCTTGGTTTTGCTATACCGCTAATTACAGGACTATTGTCTAATCGCTGATGGAGTACGCTGAGAAAATTCTGTATATAGTACGCTGAGAAAATGTATCTGGTGCCTCAGAATCAGATAGAACGTTTACATAATAAACCGAACAGTGACGACATACGTAAAACAGCAACGCACGGTCTAGATGTAGAGATCGTGAAAATACTACAGAATAATGATTTATCAGAATATGAAAAAGCAAAGCGATATACAATGTTGTTGCAGAGATACCTGGTGTTGAGTAAACAGGCTGATAGTGAAATGTCAACTTTAGCTCTTTTATCACCCGTTGCAAAATCTGTTGATGAATCAAATAATACGACACAGCCTATTGCCCCCGATGCTGTTTATCATGAGCTTTTGAGCGGTGTTAATGACCGGTATAAGAAAAACTGTGAAATACTATTGAGTAAAATGACACGCTCTAAACACATCACAGACTGGAACAGTAAAGGGGAGTTTCTGTACAAAGGCGTCACTGTGCCTGGTTCCAACATGTTAGATTTAATAAGAAGCATCACGCAAAGTAACGGTGTGTCGATCCGTAATATACCGAATGGTTGGCCTGAATTTATGCGGGCAATGTCTGAATTGAATATTCCCTCAACCGTCATAGCCAATGCGGGGAATAGAATGTGTTTAGAACGATTAAAAGCTGAGATGCAGGATGACTCTGATGGCGCTGTGACATCGCCCATGTCGTTACAAACCCTTAACAAAGGTCGAATAAATGTTTTAAGTCCCCCAGGTTTAACAACACCGCACGGTTACTTACTGCCTAGGAAAAGGCTGAAACTATAACATATAACTAATTTATATTATTTTTATACACTGTATTTTGTGTTGGTATTTTGCGCCACAATGTTTAACTTATGTCAATAATATTTTATGTAATGTTTTAAATGCTTCTTTACCGTGTTATATATATATATATATATATATATATATATATACATATATCAATAAAATATGCTTATGCTTTATAAAACAACGTTTTGTTCTTTGTTTCTATTGCTGTAAACGGAAGAAATTTCAAGCACACGATATAAAGTTTAATAAACAACGTTGTTTATTAGAAAAACATCATAGATATGATGCGTTGTACATAAAACGTATCAAACAGAATGTTGATTACAAGTTACACAAACAATACAACGTTGTGCGTAACACGCTTCACACACAGCGTTGTGCGTGAAACGTTTTATGTACAACGTGTCAAGTTATGACACGTTGTACATAAAACGTTTCACGCACAACGCTGGTTACAAGTTACACAATTCTGTATATATCTATATGCATAATGACTCAGACAATGGCTTCTTGGGAGTCGTCTTACAAAATTTGAAACAAAACAATCATTACGTTTTGTGTCATCACTAAAACGGGCCAGTACATCCACATATTTGTATTTTTTACACATGTAAAATATAAAGTATATGCAATATTGACTGCAAACGGTACTGTTAAAATTTTGCAACTGCATATTTTGGTGATAAACACTTTTTGAATTCAAGTTTAAAAAATGTATTATTGCCTTTGGGAATAGGGGGCTGTCAGGGGCTAACCCGTAAGAATCAAAAAAGTAACATTCACGTTGTTCGTTAAAATAAGCGGCCAACCAGTGCTCACCCGGCTGCCCGCTGCTATGCGTATTGATTACAAACGCGCAGGGATATTGCAACAGTTTACTGACCGGTAACATATTGCACGGATACGTTCCTTTAAAAACATGCCTTGTGCTTTGCACGGCGTACAGAATACAGTTTATCTGTAATGTGTTCATTTTTTCAGCAGCGTAGTGTTAGTTTATTTCATTTATAGATAATCGTACAGCACATCGCGCCTTTGATTAATCTCGATGATGTTATCAAATAGAGCGTATATTATCACATTGACTGTCCGGTCCAACGCTTCTGCAAAGCGGAATTCGGCACGTAGATTGCCTGTTCTTATCAGGGAAAGGTGTTCTCCACACTCCTGTTCTGGTGAAAGGTCAAAAGCAAATAGCGTGTAGCCCCTGAGGTACTCTTCGCGGTCAATCAGTATACCATTGTCAGATTTCTGCTTATTTGTGATCTGTATGAGTGACATATACTCTCTTACAGCATTACCGCTTTCAAAGTCGGGTTGAAATGGCTTGGCGGGGTGCGGCGTTCCATCCAGATAAAGGGACGCAAAACTTACATTTTTATGTTCAAAGCACAGGGGGTTCCGGTTATGGATTCCTGAAAATGATTCGTTATCCACGAAACCGGCTATAACTGTTTTCGGCACTTGTCCTAAAAATAAATTTTCTAGATTAAATACTCTACTGCCTGTTGGTACGCTGTAGATTTTCATCCCAACGCGGTCAATCGCGTATTTCGCGTTACCGTTTAACAGAGCCTGCGCGTGCCCAATCCGCACGGCCGGTGAGACCTGAACTCTTTTCACGAACAGGGATGCAGCTGTGATCTGTATTTTAAAGGCATCCGCCTCAGACGACATTAAGCAGAATGCGTCTTTGTTTCTGGTTAGTTTAATCTTCAGATCAACGGCGTTTAAAATTAGTTTATGTTGATGGAAAAGGTCGCAGTGAAGCGGGCCTAGCAGTTCAACAGTGCGACTCTGCGCTGTTGCGCCTGCTCGTTTTTTGAATCCCGTATTCGGGCCGTCCAGCGCCGTGTTGTTAAATTCACCATCCACATCTTTGTAAAATAGTCCTGTTGTGTGTTTTGTTGATAATGCGTCCGAGCTGTAATTTAATATAGTCTCAATGTACGCGCGGTATGCGTAAAGATTGTTGGATTGTGATATGAGCCTGTCGCCCAAAGTTACATCCACTTGGTTGAATAAAGTCGCTATTGGGTAATTAATAAGCGCGACCCGCGCACCTTGCGGTATCGGCGTGTTATCGGTTCGTACGATCTTACATGTCACGTACAACAGCGTATTGTTCAGATCGTAGTAGTGTTCACCGCTGGCTGCTATATAAAACTCAAGCGGAGCTGTGTCGGATAACGCCGCTAAAGGTTGAACTTCGACGTATAGACTTTTCTCTATGCTAGTTTGTGTCGGGGGCACGTCAAAAAGATCCAGCTCTGTTTTTGCACATTCAACGGATTCCTGGTGTATGAAAGACATGTTTAAAAAATATCACCAACGGCACTCTTCGGCTTTCTCTTCTTCTTTGAGTTGCGTCGTCTCTGTTTTTTATTTAAAAAGGGTATGTCCCAAGGCGGAAGCGTTATCATACGCTTCCGTTTTCTTTTAGACACGCCTTTTCTTGTATATATTAGTCCTGAACCGTCTTGCTTTGCTTGGTTCGCCTTGTGTATCTTATTCACAACGGCCGTTGTGGCTTGCCCGATAACATCTTTCGCTATATTACGAACCGCTGTCTTCATATGCGGTTTAGCCAACTCTAAACCTCTCCGGAAAAGAGGAACAGCTTTTCTGAAAAGACTTCGAAAAATACCGCCTAAACCGCAGCCGTACATGTATGCGCTGCCGTGAAAACCTGGTAATCCATTACCGGCTTGAGATTTATAATATTGCGCATAGAGTCCCGGATCGCCATAATTTTTAACAGCGACCATTCTGCTTAGTTAATAAAATTCAGTTTTGCGACGTCTGAAGTGTAGCTTCACAATCGCTTTCCCAAACTTAAATGCCATGTTCTCGTTTTGGTCATTCTTTATCTCTATGGCTATCGTGTCAAAATGTGTTTTGCACAATGGTACGTAATCGGGTTTCTCGTATCGTATTGTGACAACCTCATTGTTATAACCCTTCATTTCAACAGTGCGAAGTAGCGGTACATAACTATCCCCGACCCGTTGGTGTTCGATAATGTATGTGTACACGTACATCGTATATTGGCCGCCTTTGATGTCGGCGCATGGTTTAGAAATATTAGTTTTAGGTTGTAAACCCAGTATCCATGTCAGCTTAGAACCGGCATGGATTTGATACAACAGTTTACTGTCACATGTTACAACGCGTGCAAATGGATCATACGTTAGTCTTAATCCAACGTCCAGTTTCAGTTGTACAATTTCAGCGTTGATTACGTTTAGTAACGCTTCGATTGTTTCATAAAAACCGGGTTTAATGCACAAACTCGCGACTCTCGCCACCGGCTGTTCCGCCGTTCCATCCCATGATAATTGCAGTCTACAATCTTGTAAATCCAATGTATTCCACGTATGCGGGTATTGTATCTCAGTAAGTGCCACTTCCCATTCGCCATTTAAGTCTATCGGTTTAGCCAACTTTGTCGTATAGTTAGAAATCTTATTTTGCGGGAAGGTAACAGCCGATGCGTTGCTGGGTAAGGTTATGTAGAACGACTTGTCATCCATCGCACGTCTTGTTAGATCCTGATGATCTTTATATGTCTTTTATCACCGATGCTGCGACCCAACTGTTAAATTTTGCGGGGTACCCGCGCCACTTGACTAACGCGTATTTACGGCCTCTGACCGTCTTATTTTTTAAAATCTTTTCCACTTTGTAAACTCTGTTATAGTTTTTTGGTATGCTTTGAAGCTCTTCGGGGTAAAAACTACCTGTTATAACTTCACCATACAGATCTGCCAATTTATAAAGCGGTTTAATCCCTTTAGTGTTCACACTATGTACAACAAAAATCTCCTCAGAAAAGCTCTGTTCGTAACCTTTCTGAAATATGTCCTTATATTTAGAAATACGGACGTGGTCACCGATTCCTAAACAAACTGGGGCTTTCTTACTTCTAAAGTAATCACCGTAGGTCGTTTTGAAGACACTCAATGCGTTAGAGTCATTCACATCGTTTGGAGCGCACTTAATCGTTCTATGGTATGTGTTATTATAGCTGCGTATGAAGTCTTGTAAAACGTCTATATATCTGTAGGTATTCTTTGCCGTGAAATAGCGCCACATGCGTGTTTTTAAAGTCCTATTGAAGCGCTCTATAACAGCCGCTTTCACATCGTTATTGGTCGTGAAATGATTTATACCGTATTTTTCTAACACCTTTTTTAGGTTTCTGTTTAGAAACTCTTTACCATTATCGGTTTGTAGCTTCAACGGCACATCGCCGCGCTGGAATATTTTTTCAAAAGCATTAGCGACCGTTGCTGCATTCTTAGCGGTCAGACTTTCACCCCACACCCTCTTACTGAATATATCGATGATTGTTAATATGTATTTAACGCCATCGTTGTATTTTGACAAATCTATCAGCGAGACCAAATCGCATTGCCACTGTTGGTTTATACCCGATACACAAATCATGTTCCTTTTATAGTTTTTTCTTGCTGGCTTGTGCAGCGTGTATGCGTCTTGTTCTTGTAACCACTTTCTTACGTCGGATCTTTTAAATTTATTTTTAACCGACCCATAATATTTATCAATGCCGCTAAAACTACCTGGTTTTAACACTGTGTAATATGCATCTTTCATCCGCCTGATTTGACGCGCTGCGTTGCGTGACATTCTGCGACTGGTGTTGCGTGACACTCTGTGACTGGTGTTACGCAACAATTTTTAATACGGTTTAATATCGAACACTATAAATTTATATAAAATTTTATATTAAAGTGATATAAAACACTATCATTTAATATTAAAAGGGGGTGGAGCCTAGGAGCAAGGGGGTGTGGTACCTGTCAAGTTTGACAGAAAGGTTGTCTTTATCTACTTGTAACTGTACCCTGACATTTTACTGTATCCCGACATGTAACTGTACCCTGACATTTTACTGTTCCCGACATGTAACTGTACACTTACATTTTACTGTATCTCGATATGTAACTGTACCCTGACATTTTACTGTATCCCGACATGTAACTGTAACCAGACATTTTACTGTATCCCGATATGTAACTGTACCCTGACATTTTAATTTATCCCGACATGTAACTGTACCCTGACATTTTACTGTATCCCGACATGTAACTGTACCCTGACATTTTACTGTATCCCGATATGTAACTGTAACCTGACATTTTACTGTATCCCGACATGTAACTGTAACCTGACATTTTACTGTATCCCGATATGTAACTGTAACCTGACATTTTAATGTGTCCCGATATGTAACTGTAACCTGCCATTTTACTGTATCCCGATATGTAACTGTACCCTGAAATTTTACTGTATCCCGACATGTAACTGTACCCTGACATTTTACTGTACCCTGACATTTTAATTTATCCCGACATGTAACTGTACCCTGACATTTTACTGTATCCCGATATGTAACTGTACCCTGACATTTTACTGTATCCCGACATGTAACTGTAACCTGACATTTTACTGTATCCCGACATGTAACTGTACACTGACATTTTACTGTATGCCGACATGTAACTGTACACTGACATTTTACTGTATCTCGATATGTAACTGTACCCTGACATTTTACTGTATCCCGACATGTAACTGTAACCAGACATTTTACTGTATCCCGACATGTAACTGTACCCTGACATTTTAATTTATCCCGACATGTAACTGTAACCAGACATTTTATTGTATCCCGATATGTAACTGTACCCTGCCATTTTACTGTATCCCGATATGTAACTGTACCCTGACATTTTACTGTATCCCGACATGTAACTACCCTGATATTTTATTGTTCCCTGACATTTTAATGTACCCTGAAATTTTACTGTACCCTGACATGTTACTGTATCCCGACATGTAACTGTAACCTGCCATTTTACTGTATCCCGATATGTAACTGTACCCGATAAGTAACTGTACCCTGACATTTTACTGTATCCCGACATATAACTGTACCCTGACATTTTACTGTATCTCGACATGTAACTGTACCCTGACATTTTACTGTATCTCGACATGTAACTGTACCCTGACATTTTACTGTATCCCGATATGTAACTGTAACCTGACATTTTACTGTATCCCGACATATAACTGTAACCTGACATTTTACTGTATCACGACATGTAACTGTACCCTGACATTTTACTGTATCCCGACATGTAACTGTAACCTGACATTTTACTGTATCCCGACATGTAACTGTAACCTGACATTTTACTGTATCCTGACATGTAACTGTACCCTGACATTTTACTG
Source organism: Pseudophryne corroboree (assembly GCF_028390025.1). Taxonomy (NCBI): domain Eukaryota; kingdom Metazoa; phylum Chordata; class Amphibia; order Anura; family Myobatrachidae; genus Pseudophryne; species Pseudophryne corroboree. The sequence goes on from NC_086450.1 coordinate 497,932,008, forward strand.
TATCCCGACATGTAACTGTACCCTGACATTTTACTGTTCCCGACATATAACTGTACACTTAAATTTTACTGTATCTCGATATGTAACTGTACCCTGACATTTTACTGTATCCCGACATGTAACTGTAACCAGACATTTTACTGTATCCCGACATGTAACTGTACCATGACATTTTAATTTATCCTGACATGTAACTGTACCCTGACATTTTACTGTATCCCGACATGTAACTGTACCCTGACATTTTACTGTATCCCGATATGTAACTGTAACCTGACATTTTACTGTATCCCGACATGTAACTGTAACCTGACATTTTACTGTATCCCGATATGTAACTGTAACCTGACATTTTAATGTGTCCCGATATGTAACTGTAACCTGCCATTTTACTGTATCCCGATATGTAACTGTACCCTGACATTTTACTGTATCCCGACATGTAACTGTACCCTGACATTTTACTGTATCCCGATATGTAACTGTAACCTGACATTTTACTGTATCCCGACATGTAACTGTAACCTGACATTTTACTGTATCCCGATATGTAACTGTAACCTGACATTTTAATGTGTCCCGATATGTAACTGTAACCTGCCATTTTACTGTATCCCGACATGTAACTGTAACTTGACATTTTACTGTATCCCGACATGTAACTGTACACTGACATTTTAGTGTATCTCGATATGTAACTGTACCCTGACATTTTACTGTATCCCGACATGTAACTGTAACCAGACATTTTAATGTATCCCGATATGTAACTGTACCCTGCCATTTTACTGTATCCCGACATGTAACTGTACCCTGATATTTTACTGTACTCTGACATTTTAATGTACCCTGACATTTTACTGTACCCTGACATGTTACTGTATCCCGACATGTAACTGTAACCTGGCATTTTACTGTATCCCGATAAGTAACTGTAACCTAACATTTTACTGTATCCCGATATGTAACTGTACCCGATAAGTAAGTGTACCCTGACATTTTACTGTATCCCGATATGTAACTGTAACCTGACATTTTACTGTATCCCGATATGTAACTGTAACCAGACATTTTACTGTATCCCGATATGTAACTGTAACCTGCCATTTTACTGTATCCCGACATGTAACTGTAAACTGTCATTTTACTGTATCCCGACATGTAACTGTACCCTGACATTTTACTGTATCCCGACATGTAACTGTACCCTGATATTTTACTGTATCCCGATATGTAACTGTACCCTGACATTTTACTGTATCCCAACATGTAACTGTAACCTGACATTTTACTGTATCCCGACATGTAACTGTACCCTGACATTTTACTGTATCCCGACATGTAACTGTAACCAGACATTTTACTGTATCCCGGCATGTAACTGTACCCTGACATTTTACTGTATCCCGATATGTAACTGTACCCTGACATTTTACTGTATCCTGACATGTAACTGTACCCTGACATTTTACTGTTCCCGACATGTAACTGTACACTTACATTTTACTGTATCTCGATATGTAACTGTACCCTGACATTTTACTGTATCCCGACATGTAACTGTAACCAGACATTTTACTGTATCCCGATATGTAACTGTACCCTGACATTTTAATTTATCCTGACATGTAACTGTACCCTGACATTTTACTGTATCCCGACATGTAACTGTACCCTGACATTTTACTGTATCCCGATATGTAACTGTAACCTGACATTTTACTGTATCCCGACATGTAACTGTAACCTGACATTTTACTGTATCCCGATATGTAACTGTAACCTGACATTTTAATGTGTCCCGATATGTAACTGTAACCTGCCATTTTACTGTATCCCGATATGTAACTGTACCCTGAAATTTTACTGTATCCCGACATGTAACTGTACCCTGACATTTTACTGTACCCTGACATTTTAATTTATCCCGACATGTAACTGTACCCTGACATTTTACTGTATCCCGATATGTAACTGTACCCTGACATTTTACTGTATCCCGACATGTAACTGTAACCTGACATTTTACTGTATCCCGACATGCAGTGGCGTAACTAGAAATTTTTCTCCCCCAAGCCAAAAAATTCTTTGGCGCCCCCCCCGCCGCATAATTGGGAGCAAGAAAGGGATAAATATGCGCTCGCCTTCGGCGCGCGCTGCAAAAAAAGGGGCGTGGTGTTGTTGGAATGGGCGTGGTTTCTCATAAAGGGGCGTGGTATTGCAGGAAAAGACTACCTTATACCCTAGTTTTTCAACCTGCACGCCCAGACGTTAGCCACCACAGGAAAGAAAAATAATCCTGATTCATGCCCCTTACATTATTTGTCATTTTTCCTCCTTATAGTAATGCCCAGTATACATGCCACATACTGCAATGGCCCTTAGACATTATTCCACACACAATAATGCACATGACACATTATGCCACACACCATAATGCCCCCGACACATTATGCCACACACCGTAATGCCTGTGACACATTATGCCACACACCGTAATGCCTGTGACACATTATGCCACACACCGTAATGCCCCCGACATATTATGACAGGAATCTCAATGCCCGTTATACATTATGCTATACACTGCAATGCCCCTGATACATTATAGCACATACAATGCCTGTGACACATTATGACACACACCGCAATGACCTTGAGACATTATACCACAATGCCCGTGATATAGTATACCATACACCGTAATGCCTGTGACACATACCGCAATGCCCTGCCCGTTATACCCTATGCCACACACCGCAATGCCCGTTATGTATTATGCCACACTGCAATGACCTTGAGACATTATACCACATACCACAATGCCCGTGATATAGTATACCACACACCGTAATGCCTGACACATTATGACACACACCGCAATGTCCGTGATACATTATGCCACACACTGCAATGACCCTGAGACATTATACCACATATCACAATGCCCGCGATATAGTATACCATACACCGTAATGCCTGTGACACATTATGACACACACCGCAATGTCCGTGATACATTATGCCACACACCGTAATGCCCATTACACATTAAGTCCTACAGTAAGGCTTCTAATTACTTTTCAATTACCTTCTCGTTGTCAGGGGTTTCATGCACTGGGTGTCATGCTCGTTGCCAGGTGTTTCATGCACTGGGTGTCATGCTCGTTGCTAGGAGGTAGTCCTTGTTGCTAGGGCTGTGCTCCCAGTGCCACATATGACCCCAGTGCCAGATATTCCCCCACGGTGCCAGGTACTCACATGCCCCCGGTGCCAAATATAGCCCCCCCCATGTGCCAGGTACACATATACCCCCCCCCCCAGTGCCACATATGCCCCCAGTGCCAGATATTCCCCCCAGTGCCACATATGCCCCCATTGCCAGATATTCCCCCCTGTGCCAGATATGCCGCCAGTGCCATATATCCCCCCCAGTGCCACATATGCCCCCAGTGCCAGATATTCCCCCAGTGCCAGATATCCCCCCTAGTGCCAGACATCCCCCCCCAGTGCCAGACATCCCCCCCCAGTGCCATATATGCCCCAGTGCCAGACATCCCCCCCCCAGTGCCAGATATCCCCCCCAGTGCCAGACATCCCCCCCCAGTGCCATATATGCCCCAGTGCCAGACATCCCCCCCCCCCAGTGCTAGATATCCCCCCAGTGCCAGATATCCCCCCAGTGCCAGACATCCCCCCCAGTGCCAGTTATCCCCCCCCCAGTGCCATATATGCCCCAGTGCCAGATATCCCCCCTAGTGCCAGACATCTCCCCCCCAGTGCCATATATGCCCCAGTGCCAGACATCCCCCCCCCCAGTGCCAGATATCCCCCCCAGTGCCAAACATCCCCCCCCCAGTGCCATATATGCCCCAGTGCCAGATATCCCCCCTAGTGCCAGACATCTCCCCCCCAGTGCCATATATGCCCCAGTGCCAGACATCCCCCCCCCAGTGCCAGATATCCCCCCCAGTGCCAGACATCTCCCCCCCAGTGCCATATATGCCCCAGTGCCAGACATCCCCCCCAGTGCCAGATATCCCCCCCAGTGCCAGACATCCCCCCCAGTGCCATATATGCCCCAGTGCCAGATATCCCCCCTAGTGCCAGACATCTCCCCCCCCCAGTGCCATATATGCCCCAGTGCCAGACATCCCCCCCCCCAGTGCCAGATATTCCCCCCAGTGCCGCCGTCGCTTATTGGAGGGACACGGAGGGCACAGATCGCCTCTCCTGTGTCCCTCCTGCTGCATCATCTCCGGCGGCCGCGGGTCTAATAGGGGGAAGTGCCGGTTCGTGAGCCAATTAGAGCTCACGGACGGCACTTCCCCCTATTAGACCCGCGGCCGCCGGAGATGATGCAGGAGGGACACAGGAGAGGCACACGCTGTGCCGTCCGTGTCCCTCCAACAAGCGGCGGCGGGAAGGAGAAAGCAGACTGACATGCGGGCGCTCGTCCGCATGTCAGTCTGCTGTAATCAGTGGCGCCCCCGCAGCCCCTCGCCCCCAAGCCACCGCGAGGACTGCGGAGGCAGTAGTTACGCCACTGCCGACATGTAACTGTACACTGACATTTTACTGTATCCCGACATGTAACTGTACACTGACATTTTACTGTATCTCGATATGTAACTGTACCCTGACATTTTACTGTATCCCGACATGTAACTGTAACCAGACATTTTACTGTATCCCGACATGTAACTGTACCGACATTTTAATTTATCCCGACATGTAACTGTAACCAGACATTTTACTGTATCCCGATATGTAACTGTACCCTGCCATTTTACTGTATCCCGATATGTAACTGTACCCTGACATTTTACTGTATCCCGACATGTAACTACCCTGATATTTTACTGTTCCCTGACATTTTAAGGTACCCTGAAATTTTACTGTACCCTGACATGTTACTGTATCCCGACATGTAACTGTAACCTGCCATTTTACTGTATCCCGATATGTAACTGTACCCGATAAGTAACTGTACCCTGACATTTTACTGTATCCCGACATATAACTGTACCCTGACATTTTACTGTATCTCGACATGTAACTGTACCCTGACATTTTACTGTATCTCAACATGTAACTGTACCCTGACATTTTACTGTATCCCGATATGTAACTGTAACCTGACATTTTACTGTATCCCGACATATAACTGTAACCTGACATTTTACTGCATCACGACATGTAACTGTACCCTGACATTTTACTGTATCCCGACATGTAACTGTAACCTGACATTTTACTGTATCCCGACATGTAACTGTAACCTGGCATTTTACTGTATCCCGATAAGTAACTGTAACCTGACATTTTACTGTATCCCGATATGTAACTGTACCCGATAAGTAACTGTACCTTGACATTTTACTGTATCCCAACATGTACCTATAACCTGCCATTTTACTGTATCCCGATATGTAACTGTACCCTGACATTTTAATGTATCCCGACATGTAACTGTACCCTGCCATTTTACTGTATCCTGACATGTAACTGTACCCTGACATTTTACTGTATCCCGACATGTAACTGTACCCTGACATTTTACTGTTCCCGACATGTAACTGTACACTTAAATTTTACTGTATCTCGATATGTAACTGTACCCTGACATTTTACTGTATCCCGACATGTAACTGTAACCAGACATTTTACTGTATCCCGACATGTAACTGTACCATGACATTTTAATTTATCCTGACATGTAACTGTACCCTGACATTTTACTGTATCCCGACATGTAACTGTACCCTGACATTTTACTGTATCCCGATATGTAACTGTAACCTGACATTTTACTGTATCCCGACATGTAACTGTAACCTGACATTTTACTGTATCCCGATATGTAACTGTAACCTGACATTTTAATGTGTCCCGATATGTAACTGTAACCTGCCATTTTACTGTATCCCGATATGTAACTGTACCCTGACATTTTACTGTATCCCGACATGTAACTGTACCCTGACATTTTACTGTATCCCGATATGTAACTGTAACCTGACATTTTACTGTATCCCGACATGTAACTGTAACCTGACATTTTACTGTATCCCGATATGTAACTGTAACCTGACATTTTAATGTGTCCCGATATGTAACTGTAACCTGCCATTTTACTGTATCCCGATATGTAACTGTACCCTGACATTTTAATGTGTCCCGACATGTAACTGTAACCTGGCATTTTACTGTATCCCGATAAGTAACTGTAACCTGACATTTTACTGTATCCCGATATGTAACTGTACCCGATAAGTAACTGTACCCTGACATTTTACTGTATCCCAACATGTACCTGTAACCTGCCATTTTACTGTATCCCGATATATAACTGTACCCTGACATTTTACTGTATCCCGACATGTAACTGTACCCTGACATTTTACTGTATCCTGACATGTAACTGTACCCTGACATTTTACTGTATCCCGACATGTAACTGTACCCTGACATTTTACTGTTCCCGACATGTAACTGTACACTTACATTTTACTGTATCTCGATATGTAACTGTACCCTGACATTTTACTGTATCCCGACATGTAACTGTAACCAGACATTTTAATTTATCCTGACATGTAACTGTACCCTGGCATTTTATTGTATCCCGACATGTAACTGTACCCTGACATTTTACTGTATCCCGATATGTAACTGTAACCTGGCATTTTACTGTATCCCGACATGTAACTGTAACCTGACATTTTACTGTATCCCGATATGTAACTGTAACCTGACATTTTAATGTGTCCCGATATGTAACTGTAACCTGCCATTTTACTGTATCCCGATATGTAACGGTACCCTGACATTTTACTGTATCCCGACATGTAACTGTACCCTGACATTTTACTGTACCCTGACATTTTAATATATCCCGACATGTAACTGTAACCTGGCATTTTACTGTATCCCGATAAGTAACTGTAACCTGACATTTTACCGTATCCCGATATGTAACTGTACCCGATAAGTAACTGGACCCTGACATTTTACTGTATCCCGACATGTAACTGTACCCTGACATTTTACTGTATCTCGACATGTAACTGTACCCTGACATTTTACTGTATCCCGACATGTAAATGTACCCTGACATTTTACTGTATCCCGGCATGTAACTGTAACCAGACATTTTACTGTATCCCGATATGTAACTGTAACCTGCCATTTTACTGTATCCCGGCATGTAACTGTACCCTGACATTTTACTGTATCCCGACATGTAACTGTACCCTGACATTTTACTGTATCCCGATATGTAACTGTACCCTGACATTTTACTGTATCCCGACATGTTACTGTAACTTGACATTTTACTGTATCCCGACATGTAACTGTACCCTGACATTTTACTGTATCCCGACATGTAACCGTACACTGACATTTTAGTGTATCTCGATATGTAACTGTACCCTGACATTTTACTGTATCCCGACATGTAACTGTAACCAGACATTTTAATGTATCCCGATATGTAACTGTACCCTGACATTTTACTGTATCCCGACATGTAACTGTACCCTGATATTTTACTGTACCCTGACATTTTAATGTACCCTGACATTTTACTGTACCCTGACATGTTACTGTACCCCGACATGTTACTGTAACCTGGCATTTTACTGTATCCCGATAAGTAACTGTAACCTGACATTTTACTGTATCCCGATATGTAACTGTACCCGATAAGTAAGTGTACCCTGACATTTTACTGTATCCCTACATGTAACTGTACCCTGACATTTTACTGTATCTCGACATGTAACTGTAACCTGACATTTTACTGTATCCTGACATGTAACTGTACCCTGACATTTTACTGTATCCCGGCATGTAACTGTAACCAGACATTTTACTGTATCCCGATATGTAACTGTAACCTGCCATTTTACTGTATCCCGACATGTAACTGTAACCTGCCATTTTACTGTATCCCGACATGTAACTGTACCCTGACATTTTACTGTATCCCGACATGTAACTGTACCCTGACATTTTACTGTATCCCGATATGTAACTGTACCCTGACATTTTACTGTATCCCAACATGTAACTGTAACCTGACATTTTACTGTATCCCGACATGTAACTGTACCCTTACATTTTACTGTATCCCGACATGTAACTGTAACCAGACATTTTACTGTATCCCGACATGTAACTGTACCCTGACATTTTACTGTATCCCGATATGTAACTGTACCCTGACATTTTACTGTATCCTGACATGTAACTGTACCCTGACATTTTACTGCATCCCGACATGTAACTACCCTGACATTTTACTGTTCCCGACATGTAACTGTACACTTACATTTTACTGTATCTCGATATGTAACTGTACCCTGACATTTTACTGTATCCCGACATGTAACTGTAACCAGACATTTTACTGTATCCCGATATGTAACTGTACCCTGACATTTTAATTTATCCCGACATGTAACTGTACCCTGACATTTTACTGTATCCCGACATGTAACTGTACCCTGACATTTTACTGTATCCCGATATGTAACTGTAACCTGACATTTTACTGTATCCTGACATGTAACTGTAACCTGACATTTTACTGTATCCCGATATGTAACTGTAACCTGACATTTTAATGTGTCCCGATATGTAACTGTAACCTGCCATTTTACTGTATCCCGATATGTAACTGTACCCTGAAATTTTACTGTATCCCGACATGTAACCGTACCCTGACATTTTACTGTACCCTGACATTTTAATATATCCCGACATGTAACTGTAACCTGGCATTTTACTGTATCCCGATAAGTAACTGTAACCTGACATTTTACTGTATCCCGATATGTAACTGTACCCGATAAGTAACTGTACCCTGACATTTTACTGTATCCCGACATGTAATTGTACCCTCACATTTTACTGTATCTCGACATGTAACTGTACCCTGACATTTTACTGTATCACGACATGTAACTGTACCCTGACATTTTACTATATCCCGGCATGTAACTCTAACCAGACATTTTACTGTATCCCGATATGTAACTGTACCCTGACATTTTACTGTATCCCGACATGTAACTGTAACCTGACATTTTACTGTATCCTGACATGTAACTGTACCCTGACATTTTACTGTATCCCGACATGTAACTGTACACTGACATTTTACTGTATCTTGATATGTAACTGTACACTGACATTTTACTGTATCCCGACATGTAACTGTAACCTGACATTTTACTGTATCCCGACATGTAACTGTACCCTGACATTTTAATTTATCCCAACATGTAACTGTAACCAGACATTTTACTGTATCCCGACATGTAACTGTACCCTGACATTTTATTGTACCCTGACTTTTTACTGTACCCTGACATTTTACTGTATCCCGACATGTAACTGTAACCTGGCATTTTACTGTATCCCGATAAGTAACTGTAACCTGACATTTTACTGTATCCCGACATGTAACTGTACCCTGACATTTTACTGTATCCCGATATGTAACTTTACCCGATAAGTAACTGTACCCTGACATTTTACTGTATCCCGACATGTAACTGTACCCTGACATTTTACTGTATCTCGGCATGTAACTATACCGACATTTTACTGTATCTCGACATTTAACTGTACCCTGACATTTTACTGTATCCCGATATGTAACTGTAACCTGACATTTTACTGTATCCCGACATGTAACTGCAACCTGACATTTTACTGTATCACGACATGTAACTGTACCCTGACATTTTACTGTATCCCGACATGTAACTGTAACCTGACATTTTACTGTATCCCGACATGTAACTGTACCCTGACATTTTACTGTATCCCGGCATGTAACTGTAACCAGACATTTTACTGTATCCCGATATGTAACTGTAACATGCCATTTTACTGTATCCCGACATGTAACTGTAACCTGCCATTTTACTGTATCCCGATATGTAACTGTAACCTGACATTTTACTGTATCCCGACATGTAACTGTACCCTGATATTTTACTGTACCCTGACATTTTACTGTATCCCGACATGTAACTGTAACCTGGCATTTTACTGTATCCCGATATGTAACTGTAACCTGACATTTTACTGTATCCCGACATGTAAATGTAACCTGCCATTTTACTGTATCCCGACATGTAACTGTAACCTGGCATTTTACTGTATCTCGATATGTAACTGTACCCTGACATTTTACTGTATCCAGACATGTAACTGTAACAAGACATTTTACTGTATCCGGACATGTAACTGTACCCTGATATTTTAATTTATCCCAATATGTAACTGTACCCTGCCATTTTACTGTATCCCGATATATAACTGTACCCTGACATTTTACTGTATCCCGACATGTAACTGTACCCTGACATTTTACTGTATCCCGATATGTAACTGTACCCTGACATTTTAATGTATCCCGACATGTAACTGTACCCGGACATTTTACTGTATCCCGACATGTAACTGTACCCTGACATTTTACTGTATCCCGATATGTAACTGTAACCTGACATTTTACTGTATCCCGACATGTAACTGTAACCTGACATTTTACTGTATCCCGATATGTAACTGTAACATGACATTTTAATGTGTCCCGATATGTAACTGTAACCTGCCATTTTACTGTATCCCGATATGTAACTGTACCCTGAAATTTTACTGTATCCCGACATGTAACTGTACACTGACATTTTACTGTACCCTGACATTTTAATATATCCCGACATGTAACTGTAACCTGGCATTTTACTGTATCCCGATAAGTAACTGTAACCTGACATTTTACTGTATCCCGATATGTAACTGTACCCGATAAGTAACTGTACCCTGACATTTTACTGTATCCCGACATGTAACTGTACCCTGACATTTTACTGTATCTCGACATGTAACTGTACCCTGACATTTTACTGTATCACGACATGTAACTGTACCCTGACATTTTACTGTATCCCGACATGTAACTGTAACCTGCCATTTTACTGTATCCCGACATGTAACTGTAACCTGCCATTTTACTGTATCCCGATATGTAACTGTAACCTGACATTTTACTGTATCCCGACATGTAACTTTCCCCTGATATTTTACTGTACCCTGACATTTTACTGTATCCCGACATGTAACTGTAACCTGGCATTTTACTGTATCCCGATATGTAACTGTAACCTGACATTTTACTGTATCCCGACATGTAACTGTACACTTACAGTTTACTGTATCTCGATATGTAACTGTACCCTGACATTTTACTGTATCCAGACATGTAACTGTAACGAGACATTTTACTGTATCCCGACATGTAACTGTACCCTGATATTTTAATTTATCCCGATATGTAACTGTACCCTGCCATTTTCCTGTATCCCGATATATAACTGTACCCTGACATTTTACTGTATCCCGACATGTAACTGTACCCTGACATTTTACTGTATCCCGATATGTAACTGTACCCTGACATTTTAATTTATCCCGACATTTAACTGTACCCTGACATTTTACTGTATCCCGACATGTAACTGTACCCTGACATTTTACTGTATCCCGATATGTAACTGTAACCTGACATTTTACTGTATCCCGACATGTAACTGTAACCTGACATTTTACTGTATCCCGATATGTAACTGTAACCTGACATTTTAATGTGTCCCGATATGTAACTGTAACCTGCCATTTTACTATATCCCGATATGTAACTGTGCCCTGAAATTTTACTGTATCCCGACATGTAACTGTACCCTGACATTTTACTGTACCCTGACATTTTAATATATCCCGACATGTAACTGTAACCTGGCATTTTACTGTATCCCGATAAGTAACTGTAACCTGACATTTTACCGTATCCCGATATGTAACTGTACCCGATAAGTAACTGGACCCTGACATTTTACTGTATCCCGACATGTAACTGTACCCTGACATTTTACTGTATCTCGACATGTAACTGTACCCTGACATTTTACTGTATCACGACATGTAACTGTACCCTGACATTTTACTGTATCCCGACATGTAACTGTAACCTGACATTTTACTGTATCCCGACATGTAACTGTACCCTGACATTTTACTGTTTCCCGGCATGTAACTCTAACCAGACATTTTACTGTATCCCGATATGTAACTGTACCCTGACATTTTACTGTATCCCGACATGTAACTGTAACCTGACATTTTACTGTATCCTGACATTTAACTGTACCCTGACATTTTACTGTATCCCGACATGTAACTGTACACTGACATTTTACTGTATCTTGATATGTAACTGTACCCTGACATTTTACTGTATCCCGACATGTAACTGTAACCTGACATTTTACTGTATCCCGACATGTAACTGTACACTGACATTTTAATTTATCCCGACATGTAACTGTAACCAGACATTTTACTGTATCCCGACATGTAACTGTACCCTGACATTTTATTGTACCCTGACATTTTACTGTACCCTGACATTTTACTGTATCCGACATGTAACTGTAACCTGGCATTTTACTGTATCCCGATAAGTAACTGTAACCTGACATTTTACTGTATCCCGACATGTAACTGTACCCTGACATTTTACTGTACCCTGACATTTTAATATATCCCGACATGTAACTGTAACCTGGCATTTTACTGTATCCCGATAAGTAACTGTAACCTGACATTTTACCGTATCCCGATATGTAACTGTACCCGATAAGTAACTGGACCCTGACATTTTACTGTATCCCGACATGTAACTGTACCCTGACATTTTACTGTATCTCGACATGTAACTGTACCGACATTTTACTGTATCTCGACATGTAACTGTACCCTGACATTTTACTGTATCCCGACATGTAACTGTAACCTGACATTTTACTGTATCACGACATGTAACTGTACCCTGACATTTTACTGTATCCCGACATGTAACTGTAACCTGACATTTTACTGTATCCCGACATGTAACTGTACCCTGACATTTTACTGTATCCCTGCATGTAACTGTAACCAGACATTTTACTGTATCCCGATATGTAACTGTAACCTGCCATTTTACTGTTTCCCGACATGTAACTGTAACCTGCCATTTTACTGTATCCCGATATGTAACTGTAACCTGACATTTTACCGTATCCCGACATGTAACTGTACCCTGATATTTTACTGTACCCTGACATTTTACTGTATCCCGACATGTAACTGTAACCTGGCATTTTACTGTATCCCGATATGTAACTGTAACCTGACATTTTACTGTATCCCGACATGTAACTGTACCCTGACATTTTACTGTATCTCGATATGTAACTGTACCCTGACATTTTACTGTATCCAGACATGTAACTGTAACGAGACATTTTACTGTATCCCGACATGTAACTGTACCCTGATATTTTAATTTATCCCGATATGTAACTGTACCCTGCCATTTTACTGTATCCCGATATATAACTGTACCCTGACATTTTACTGTATCCCGACATGTAACTGTACCCTGATATTTTACTGTACCCTGACATTTTACTGTACCCTGACATTTTACTGTATCCCGACATGTAACTGTAACCTGACATTTTACTGTATCCCTATATGTAACTGTACCCTGACATTTTACTGTATCCCGATAAGTAACTGTACCCTGACATTTTACTGTATCCCGACATGTAACTGTAACCTGACATTGTACTGTATCCCGACATGTAACTGTACCCTGACATTTCTCTAACGTCCTAGTGGATGCTGGGGACTCTGTAAGGACCATGGGGAATAGACGGGCTCCGCAGGAAGAATTAGGACTACTGGTGTGCACTGGCTCCTCCCTCTATGCCCCTCCTCCAGACCTCAATTAGAATCTGTGCCCGGACAGAGCAGGGTACATTTTAGTGAGCTCTTCTGAGCTTGCTAATACGAAAGTATTTTGTTAGGTTGTTTATTTTCAGAGAGCTTCTGCTGGCAACAGACTCTCTGCTACATGGGACTGAGGGGAGAGAAGCAAACCTACTAACTGCGGCTAGGTTGCGCTTCTTAGGCTACTGGACACCATTAGCTCCAGAGGGATCGAACACAGGAACTCACCCTTGGTCGTCCGTTCCCGGAGCCGCGCCTCCGTCCCCCTCGCAGAGCCAGAAGACTGAAGCCGGCGAGTGAAGCAAGAAGACGTCAAAATCGGCTGCAGAAGACTCCTGTCTTCAGATGAGGTAGCGCACAGCACTGCAGCTGTGCGCCATTGCTCCCACATAAACCCACACACTCCGGTCACTGTCGGGTGCAGGGAGCAGGGGGAAGGGGCACCCTGGACAGCAATTGAGTACCTCCTGGCAAAATAGGGCATATATACAGCTGGGCACTGTATATATGCATGAGCCCCCGCCATTATTTACACAAAATCGCGGGACAGAAGCCCGCCGCTGAGGGGGCGGGGCTTCTTCCTCAGCACTCACCAGCGCCATTTTCTCTCCACAGCTCCGCTGAGAGGAAGCTCCCCAGGCTCTCCCCTGCAGTTACATGGTAGAAGAGGGTAAAAAGAGAGGGGGGGGGGGAGAGGGGGGGGGCACATAATTAGGCGCAAACAGCAGCTACTAGGTTAACATTAAGTTACTGTGTTATTCCTGGGTTATATAGCGCTGGGGTGTGTGCTGGCATACTCTTTCTCTGTCTCTCCAAAGGGCCTTATGGGGGAATTGTCTTCAGATTAGCATTCCCTGAGTGTGTGGTGTGTCGGTACGTGTGTGTCGACATGTCTGAGGTAAAAGGCTCCCATAAGGAGGAGATGGAGCAAATATGTGTGAGAGGGTGTCGGCGTTGTCGACGGAGATGGAGCAAATATGTCGACGGAGATGGAGCAAATATGTGTGAGAGGGTGTCTCCGTCGACAACGCCGACACCTGTTTGGATATGTGTTATTAAGTACTAAGGCACAAAAGATTAGAGAACAGACAGGAAATCTACCCATGTCTGTCCCTATTAGAGATGTGCACTTGAAATTTTTCGGGTTTTGTGTTTGGGTTCGACCGCGTTTTGGCAAAACCTCACCGAATTTTTTTTGTCGGATTCGGGTGTGTTTTGGATCCGGGTGTTTTTTTCAAAAAACACTAAAAAACAGCTTAAATCATAGAATTTGGGGGTCATTTTGATCCCAAAGTATTATTAACCTCAAAAACCATAATTTCTACTCATTTTCAGTCTATTCTGAATACCTCACAACTCACAATATTATTTTTAGTCCTAAAATTTGCACCGAGGTCGCTGGATGACTAAGCTAAGCGACCCTAATGGCCGACACAAACACCGGGCCCATCTAGGAGTGGCACTGCAGTGTCACGCAGGATGGCCCTTCCAAAAAACACTCCCCAAACAGCACATGACGCAAAGAAAAAAAGAGGCGCAATGAGGTAGCTGTGTGAGTAAGATAAGCGACCCTAGTGGCCGACACAAACACCGGGCCCATCTAGGAGTGGCACTGCAGTGTCACGCAGGATGGCCCTTCCAAAAAACACTCCCCAAACAGCACATGACGCAAAGAAAAAAAGAGGCGCAATGAGGTAGCTGTGTGAGTAAGATAAGCGACCCTAGTTACCGACACAAACACCTGGCCCATCTAGGAGTGGCACTGCAGTGTCACGCAGGATGGCCCTTCCAAAAAACACTCCCCAAACAGCACATGACGCAAAGAAAAAAAGAGGCGCAATGAGGTAGCTGTGTGAGTAAGATAAGCGACCCTAGTGGCCGACACAAACACCGGGCCCATCTAGGAGTGGCACTGCAGTGTCACGCAGGATGGCCCTTCCAAAAAACACTCCCCAAACAGCACATGACGCAAAGAAAATGTCACGATCCGGGTATCTGGACGCCATTTCTTACCCATCAGATGCCTCCTAAGGCTGGCTCAGCGCTCCAGGACCGGATCCCATCTGTTATCCTGATGTTCACATTCCTGCATCCTCTCCTGTTTCTCTGAGACGCTTTCACAGTAGCGCCATATTACATCTGGCATGGCGTCTCCCGCGGCCTCCGCCGCCGTCCCTGAGTTTCTGCATGCAGAGTGTCAGAGTGGCGATTACGTCAGCCGCGGCCTCCGCTGTGTCCGCGTGGTTTAGATGTGCACTTATCAGCCTGGCGTCTCCTGTCTCCGGTGGCCGGCGCCGCCATTACTGTTTTCATTACCACATGGATTACAAACCAAACTTCCCTCCAAGTGTCTGCATGGGTGCAGCCATCTTGGATTCTGTCAGCAGATCATTTCCACCAATCTGCTGTCTGCTTTGTTGATTTGCATAATTGCCTAGCCAACCCCTTCCTTGCTGCAGGTATAAATAAGCTGTGCCTGAGCAAGGAAGGCGTCAGTGCTTTGGTTGTCAAACCTAGTTCCAGTTTGTCTCTCTCCTGTGGTTGTTTTCCAGGTTCCAGCTCCTATCTCCACACTTCCACTAAAGAGACCCGCACCAGCATTCCACCTGCGGTGTTGCCTGACTCTCCTATCCATTTGGATTCATCTGCTTCCAGCTACAGTTCCACCTGCTTTCAGCATCCACCTTCCAGCAGAGGTCAGCTCTTCTTAAAGTGCCGGTACCCTTTTTCTGCAGATTATCATTTATCACCGGCATTATTGTTTCACCGCTCTCAATCTCCAAACATCATTCCATATTTCATCGTTCTCAAGTTACATTTATTATTTAACTGGTTCCAGCCAGTATCCACTCCGTGTTAACATCAGTCTGGTTCCAGCCAGTACCCACAGCAGCCGTTTTATCCACAGCAGCCCAGCTTTTCCTGGAACACCAGCTGGTACGATCCTGGGCTATTTCCATTGCTACAGTCGGGCCTGGTAAGGACTTTCCACCTAGAAGATTATCACAACTATCTCATACTACCAGAGCCCTGTGGTCCCTGCCACCCTGTAGTACTCAGGAACTGTATTATTTCCCTGCTGACTTTTATGTTTTCTTATTTGCTGCTGTGTTACAGAGTTTGTCATAATAAACATCATTGACTTTTATCCTGGTTGTCGTGGTCACGCCTTCGGGCAGTTATTCTACATGTTACTTACATGTCTAGGGGTCTGATACAACCTCCCAGGTTCCGTTACATCTCAGCCCCTACAACTGAGGCTGCCTCCCATCAGCTCAGGCCCTCAGTTGTGACAGAAAAAAAGAGGCGCAATGAGGTAGCTGTGTGAGTAAGATCAGCGACCCTAGTGGCCGACACAAACACCGGGCCCATCTAGGAGTGGCACTGCAGTGTCACGCAGGATGGCCCTTCCAAAAAACACTCCCCAAACAGCACATGACGCAAAGAAAAAAAGAGGCGCAATGAGGTAGCTGTGTGAGTAAGATAAGCGACCCTAGTGGCCGACACAAACACCTGGCCCATCTAGGAGTGGCACTGCAGTGTCACGCAGGATGGCCCTTCCAAAAAACACTCCCCAAACAGCACATGACGCAAAGAAAAAAAGAGGCGCAATGAGGTAGCTGTGTGAGTAAGATAAGCGACCCTACTGGCCGACACAAACACCGGGCCCATCTAGGAGTGGCACTGCAGTGTCACGCAGGATGGCCCTTCCAAAAAACACTCCCCAAACAGCACATGACGCAAAGAAAAAAAGAGGCGCAATGAGTTAGCTGTGTGAGTAAGATCAGCGACCCTAGTGGCCGACACAAACACCTGGCCCATCTAGGAGTGGCACTGCAGTGTCACGCAGGATGGCCCTTCCAAAAAACACTCCCCAAACAGCACATGACGCAAAGAAAAAAAGAGGAGCAATGAGGTAGCTGTGTGAGTAAGATAAGCGACCCTAGTGGCCGACACAAACACCTGGCCCATCTAGGAGTGGCACTGCAGTGTCACGCAGGATGGCCCTTCCAAAAAACACTCCCCAAACAGCACATGTCGCAAAGAAAAAAAGAGGCGCAATGAGGTAGCTGTGTGAGTAAGATAAGCGACCCTAGTGGCCGACACAAACACCTGGCCCATCTAGGAGTGGCACTGCAGTGTCACGCAGGATGGCCCTTCCAAAAAACACTCCCCAAACAGCACATGACGCAAAGAAAAAAAGAGGCGCAATGAGGTAGCTGTGTCAGTAAGATAAGCGACCCTAGTGGCCGACACAAACACCGGGCCCATCTAGGAGTGGCACTGCAGTGTCACGCAGGATGGCCCTTCCAAAAAACACTCCCCAAACAGCACATGATGCAAAGAAAAAAAGAGGCGCAATGAGGTAGCTGTGTGAGTAAGATAAGCGACCCTAGTGGCCGACACAAACACCTGGACCATCTAGGAGTGGCACTGCAGTGTCACGCAGGATGGCCCTTCCAAAAAACACTCCCCAAACAGCACATGACGCAAAGAAAAAAAGAGGCGCAATGAGGTAGCTGTGTGAGTAAGATAAGCGACCCTAGTGGCCGACACAAACACCTGGCCCATCTAGGAGTGGCACTGCAGTGTCACACAGGATGGCCCTTCCAAAAAACACTCCCCAAACAGCACATGACGCAAAGAAAAAAAGAGGCGCAATAAGGTAGCTGTGTGAGTAAGATAAGCGACCCTAGTGGCTGACACAAACACCTGGCCCATCTAGGAGTGGCACTGCAGTGTCACGCAGGATGGCCCTTCCAAAAAACACTCCCCAAACAGCACATGACGCAAAGAAAAAAAGAGGCGCAATGAGGTAGCTGTGTGAGTAAGATAAGCGACCCTAGTGGCCGACACAAACACCGGGCCCATCTAGGAGTGGCACTGCAGTGTCACGCAGGATGACCCTTCCAAAAAACACTCCCCAAACAGCACATGACGTAAAGAAAAAAAGAGGCGCAATGAGGTAGCTGTGTGAGTAAGATAAGCGACCCTAGTGGCCGACACAAACACCGGGCCCATCTAGGAGTGGCACTGCAGTGTCACGCAGGATGGCCCTTCAAAAAAATACTCCACAAACAGCACATGACGCAAAGAAAAATTAAAGAAAAAAGAGGTGCAAGATGGAATTGTCCTTGGGCCCTCCCACCCACCCTTATGTTGTATAAACAGGACATGCACACTTTAACCAACCCATCATTTCAGTGACAGGGTCTGCCATACGACTGTGACTGAAATGACGGGTTGGTTTGGACCCCCACCAAAAAAGAAGCAATTAATCTCTCCTTGCACAAACTGGCTCTACAGAGGCAAGATGTCCACCTCATCATCATCCTCCGATATATCACCATGTACACCCCCTCCTCACAGATTATCAATTCGTCCCCACTGGAATCCACCATCTCAGCTCCCTGTGTACTTTGTGGAGGCAATTGCTGCTGGTCAATGTCTCCACGGAGGAATTGATTATAATTCATTTTAATGAACATCATCTTCTCCACATTTTCTTGAAGTAACCTCGTACGCCGATTGCTGACAAGGTGAGCGGCGGCACTAAACACTCTTTCGGAGTACACACTTGTGGGAGGGCAACTTAGGTAGAATAAAGCCAGTTTGTGCAAGGGCCTCCAAATTGCCTCTTTTTCCTGCCAGTATAAGTACGGACTGTGTGACGTGCCTACTTGGATGTGGTCACTCATATAATCCTCCACCATTCTTTCAATGGTGAGAGAATCATATGCAGTGACAGTAGACGACATGTCCGTAATCGTTGTCAGGTCCTTCAGTCCGGACCAGATGTCAGCATCAGCAGTCGCTCCAGACTGCCCTGCATCACCGCCAGCGGGTGGGCTCGGAATTCTGAGCCTTTTCCTCGCACCCCCAGTTGCGGGAGAATGTGAAGGAGGAGATGTTGACAGGTCGCGTTCCGCTTGACTTGACAATTTTCTCACCAGCAGGTCTTTGAACCCCAGCAGAAGCAGACTTGTGTCTGCCGGAAAGAGAGATCCAAGGTAGGTTTTAAATCTAGGATCGAGCACGATGGCCAAAATGTAGTGCTCTGATTTCAACAGATTGACCACCCGTGAATCCTAGTTAAGCGAATGAAGGGCTCCATCCACAAGTCCCACATGCCTAGCGGAATCGCTCTGTCTTAGCTCCTCCTTCAATGTCTCCAGCTTCTTCTGCAAAAGCCTGATGAGGGGAATGACCTGACTCAGGCTGGCAGTGTCTGAACTGACTTCACGTGTGGCAAGTTCAAAGGGCATCAGAACCTTGCACAACGTTGAAATCATTCTCCACTGCGCTTGAGATAGGTGCATTCCACCTCCTATATCGTGCTGAATTGTATAGGCTTGAATGGCCTTTTGCTGCTCCTCCAACCTCTGAAGCATATATAGGGTTGAATTCCACCTCGTTACCACTTCTTGCTTCAGATGATGGCAGGGCAGGTTCAGGCGTTTTTGGTGGTGCTCCAGTCTTCTGTACGTGGTGCCTGTATGCCGAAAGTGTCCCGCAATTCTTCTGGCCACCGACAGCATCTCTTGCACGCCCCTGTCGTTTTTTTAAAAATTCTGCAGCACCAAATTCAAGGTATGTGCAAAACATGGGACGTGCTGGAATTTGCCCATATTTAATGCACACACAATATTGCTGGCGTTGTCCGATGCCACAAATCCACAGGAGAGTCCAATTGGGGTAAGCCATTCCGTGATGATCTTCCTCAGTTGCCGTAAGAGGTTTTCAGCTGTGTGCGTATTCTGGAAACCGGTGATACAAAGCGTAGCCTGCCTAGGAAAGAGTTGGCATTTGCGAGATGCTGCTACTGGTGCCGCCGCTGCTGTTCTTGCGGTGGGAGTCCATACATCTACCCAGTGGGCTGTCACAGTCATATAGTCCTGACCCTGCCCTGCTCCACTTGTCCACATGTCCGTGGTTAAGTGGACATTGGGTACAACTGCATTTTTTAGGACACTGGTGAGTCTTTTTCTGACGTCCGTGTACATTCTCGGTATCGCCTGCCTAGAGAAGTGGAACCTAGATGGTATTTGGTAACGGGGGCACACTACCTCAAGAAATTGTCTAGTTCCCTGTGAACTAACGGCGGATACCGGACGCACGTCTAACACCAACATAGTTGTCAAGGCCTCAGTTATCCGCTTTGCAACAGGATGACTGCTGTGATATTTCATCTTCCTCGCAAAGGACTGTTGGACAGTCAATTGCTTACTGGAAGTAGTACAAGTGGTCTTCCGACTTACCCTCTGGGATGACCATCGACTCCCAGCAGCAACAACAGCAGCGCCAGCAGCAGTAGGCGTTACACGCAAGGATGCATCGGAGGAATCCTAGGCAGGAGAGGAATCGTCAGAATTGCCAGTGACATGGCCTGCAGGACTATTGGCATTCCTGGGGAAGGAGGAAATTGACACTGAGGGAGTTGGTGGGGTGGTTTGCGTGAGCTTGGTTACAAGAGGAAGGGATGTACTGGTCAGTGGACTGCTTCCGCTGTCACCCAAAGTTTTTGAACTTGTCACTGACTTATTATGAATGCGCTGCAGGTGACGTATAAGGGAGGATGTTCCGAGGTGGTTAACGTCCTTACCCCTACTTATTACAGCTTGACAAAGGCAACACACGGCTTGACACCTGTTGTCCGCATTTCTGTTGAAATACTTCCACACCGAAGAGCTGATTTTTTTGGTATTTTCACCAGGCATGTCAATGGCCATATTCCTCCCACGGACAACAGGTGTCTCCCCGGGTGCCTGACTTAAACAAACCACCTCACCATCAGAATCCTCCTGGTCAATTTCCTCCCCAGCGCCAGCAACACCCATATCCTCCTCATCCTGGTGTACTTCAACACTGACATCTTCAATCTGACTATCAGGAACTGGACTGCGGGTGCTCCTTCCAGCACTTGCAGGGGGCGTGCAAATGGTGGAAGGCGCACGCTCTTCACGTCCAGTGTTGGGAAGGTCAGGCATCGCAACCGACACAATTGGACTCTCCTTGTGGATTTGGGATTTCGAAGTACGCACAGTTCTTTGCGGTGCTACTGCTTTTGCCAGCTTGAGTCTTTTCATTTTTCTAGCGAGAGGCTGAGTGCTTCCATCCTCATGTGAAGCTGAACCACTAGCCATGAACATAGGCCAGGGCCTCAGCCGTTCCTTGCCACTCCGTGTGGTAAATGGCATATTGGCAAGTTTACGCTTCTCCTCCGACAATTTTATTTTAGATTTTGGAGTCCTTTTTTTACTGATATTTGGTGTTTTGGATTTTACATGCTCTGTACTATGACATTGGGCAACGGCCTTGGAAGACGACGTTGCTGGCATTTCATCGTCTCGGCCATGACTAGTGGCAGCAGCTTCAGCACGAGGTGGAAGTGGATCTTGATCTTTCCCTAATTTTGGAACCTCAACATTTTTGTTCTCCATATTTTAATAGGCACAACTAAAAGGCACCTCAGGTAAACAATGGAGATGGATGGATACTAGTATACTTATGGATGGACGAGCGACTGCCGACACAGAGGTAGCTACAGCCGTGGACTATCGTACTGTGTCTGCTGCTAATATAGACTGGATGATAATGAGATGAAATCAATATATAAATATATATATATAATATCACACTAGTACTGCAGCCGGACAGGTATATATATTTATTATGTAATGACTGATGACGGACCTGCTGGACACTGTCAGCTCAGCAGCACCGCAGACTGCTACAGTAAGCTACTATAGTAGTATGTATAAAGAAGAAAAAAAAAACCACGGGTAGGTGGTATACAATTATGGATGGACGAGCGACTGCCGACACAGTGGTAGCTACAGCCGTGGACTAACGTACTGTGTCTGCTGCTAATATAGACTGGATGATAATGAGATGAAATCAATATATATATATATATATATATATATAATATTACTAGTACTGCAGCCGGACAGGTATATATATTTATTATGTAATGACTGATGACGGACCTGCTGGACACTGTCAGCTCAGCAGCACCGCAGACTGCTACAGTGAGCTACTATAGTAGTATGTATAAAGAAGAAAGAAAAAAAACCACGGGTAGATGGTATACAATTATGGATGGACGAGCGACTGCCGACACAGAGGTAACTACAGCCGTGGACTACCGTACTGTGTCTGCTGCTAATATAGACTGGATGATAATGAGATGAAATCAATATATATATATATATATATATAATATCACACTAGTACTGCAGCCGGACAGGTATATATGGAGAGAGTTTTATAGGTCAGTGCGCTTTGTCTAACGTTCAAATGTTCCTTTGAAGGAAGGGGTCGTCAAACGGTCCAGATGTTTGGACTTAATCGGTCGTGAATGCTCCGTCTATAAACACCTCCCAAACTTCTTTGGTGGCTGCTCAGTTCTTCAAAATATGACTTGGGTATATTCAGTCATGCAATTCTGTGGAGGCAGGGGAGAAGAACAAGCGCCATATGGTGTAGTAATTTAGATAAATCGGAGTATTATATACACGTATATAAAATGTAAGTACCGGATGGATTCTTGAAATCAGGCCTGTCTATCTCTCTTTATTCTCGGTGGCTGTTCCCCACCTATATGTTAGGAGACAAAGATCATCGCCATATAGTGTAGTAACCTCGCAGTTTCCTTAGGGAACCCTCCCCTATATTTCCTGCGTACCAAATGAAAAATTCAATCTAGTATATATATTTATTATGTAATGACTGATGACGGACCTGTTGGACACTGTCAGCTCAGCAGCACCGCAGACTGCTACAGTAAGCTACTATAGTAGTATGTATAAAGAAGAAAGAAAAAAAAAAAACCACGGGTAGGTGGTATACAATTATGGATGGACGAGCGACTGCCGACACAGAGGTAGCTACAGCCGTGGACTAACGTACTGTGTCTGCTGCTAATATAGACTGGATGATAATGAGATGAAATCAATATATATATATATATAATATCACTAGTACTGCAGCCGGACAGGTATATAAATTTATTATGTAATGACTGATGACGGACCTGCTGGACACTGTCAGCTCAGCAGCACCGCAGACTGCTACAGTAAGCTACTATAGTAGTATGTGTAAAGAAGAAAGAAAAAAAAAGCACGGGTAGGTGGTATACAATTATGGATGGACGAGCGACTGCCGACACAGAGGTAGCTACAGCCGTGGACTAACGTACTGTGTCTGCTGCTAATATAGACTGGATGATAATGAGATGAAATCAATATATATATATATATATATATATATATATAATATCACTAGTACTGCAGCCGGACAGGTATATATATTTATTATGTAATGACTGATGACGGACCTGCTGGACACTGTCAGCTCAGCAGCACCGCAGACTGCTACAGTAAGCTACTATAGTAGTATGTATAAAGAAGAAAGAAAAGAAAAAAACCACGGGTAGGTGGTATACAATTATGGATGGACGAGCGACTGCCGACACAGAGGTAGCTACAGCCGTGGACTACCGTACTGTGTCTGCTGCTAATATAGACTGGATGATAATGAGATGAAATCAATATATATATATATATATATATATATAATATCACACTAGTACTGCAGCCGGACAGGTATATATATTTATTATGTAATGACTGATGACGGACCTGCTGGACACTGTCAGCTCAGCAGCACCGCAGACTGCTACAGTAAGCTACTATAGTAGTATGTATAAAGAAGAAAGAAAAGAAAAAAACCACGGGTAGGTGGTATACAATTATGGATGGACGAGCGACTGCCGACACAGAGGTAGCTACAGCCGTGGACTACCGTACTGTGTCTGCTGCTAATATAGACTGGATGATAATGAGATGAAATCAATATATATATATATATATATATATATATATATATAATATCACTAGTACTGCAGCCGGACAGGTATATATATTTATTATGTAATGACTGATGACGGACCTGCTGGACACTGTCAGCTCAGCAGCACCGCAGACTGCTACAGTAAGCTACTATAGTAGTATGTATAAAGAAGAAAGAAAAAAAAAACACGGGTAGGTGGTATACAATTATGGATGGACAAGCGACTGCCGACACAGAGGTAGCTACAGCCGTGGACTACCGTACTGTGTCTGCAGCTAATATAGACTGGATGATAATGAGATGAAATCAATATATATATATATAATATCACTAGTACTGCAGCCGGACAGGTATATATATTTATTATGTAATGACTGATGACGGACCTGCTGGACACAGCACCGCAGACTGCTACAGTAAGCTACTATAGTAGTATGTATAAAGAAGAAAGAAAAAAAAAACCACGGGTAGGTGGTATACAATATTATATATATATATATATATATATACAATTATATATATATATATATATATATATATATATATATATATATATTAAACTGGTGGTGATTATTAAACTGGTGGTCAGGTCACTGGTCACACTATCAGCAACTTGCAAGTAGTACTCCTCCTAAGCAGACAATCACAATATATATTATACTGGTGGTCAGTGTGGTCACAATGGCAGTGTGGCACTCTGGCAGTAAAAGTGTGCACTGTACGTTATATGTACTCCTGAGTCCTGCTCTCAGACTCTAACTGCTCCCCACTGTCAGTGTCTCCCCCACAAGTCAGATATACAGTCACACTATCTATCACTTCAGCAAGTAGTAGTACTCCTCCTAATGCTCCCCAAAATTACTACTGTGTCTCTCTCTACTGTCTCACTCTCTTCTCTATAAATGGAGAGGACGCCAGCCACGTCCTCTCCCTATCAATCTCAATGCACGTGTGAAAATGGCGGCGACGCGCGGCTCCTTATATAGAATCCGAGTCTCGCGATAGAATCCGAGCCTCGCGAGAATCCGACAGCGTGATGATGACGTTCGGACGCGCTCGGGTTAACCGAGCAAGGCGGGAAGATCCGAGTCGCTTGGCCCCGTGTAAAAAAAACTGAAGTTCGGGCGGGTTCGGATTCCGAGGAACCGAATTCGCTCATCTCTAGTCCCTATGTCGCAGAGACCTTCAGAGTCTCACAATGATCACTATCCAAAATAATAGACACTGATATCGATACGGAGTCTGACTACGATAATGCAATGTTACAGCCAAGACTGGCAGAAAAGTATTCAATATGTGATTATTGTAATAAAAGATGATTTGCATATCACTGATGACTCATCTGTCCCTGACACAAGGGTACACATGTTTAAGGGGAAGAAAGCTGAGGTAAATTTCCCTCCTCTCATGATGAAAAAGAGCGGGAATCTCCAGACAAGAGACTGCAGTTTCCCACAAAGAATTCTCAGGCAGTATCCTTTCCCCACTAGGGCCAGGATATGATGGGAATCTTACCCTAGGGTGTCACGTTTGCCCAAAAGGTAGCCCTGACGTAACAGCTATTCTCAGGGATCCTGCAGATAGCGTGCACAATCTGGTACATTACTCAGACCGGCGAGTGTGTCGGCATGGGTTTATAGCGCTGTGGCAGCGTGGACAGGTACCTTATCAGCAGAAATTGAGACCCTAGTATGTACATATATATATATATATATATATATATGTGTGTATATATAGATATATATATATTACAGATGCTGTCTTCAGAGATATATATAATAAAACATGCCCAAAGAGACATGAGTATACTGGGTCCTAGAGTCAAAGCTATGTCGATTTCTGCTTGACGTGTCCTGTAGAATATGCAATGGACAGATGATGCCGACTTAAGAGGCATATGGAAGGCTGAGGATTGTGTGAAGAAGGGTTCTCGGACCTGGTCTCCACAGCTATAACTGGTAATTCTGATATTTTGCCTTATATTCCTGCACAGCCTCGGAAAGCACGTCATTATCAAATGCAGCCTTTCGAACAAAGAAACAAGAAAGTCAGAGGTGCGTCCTTTCTTGCCAGAGGCAGGGGCAGAGGAAAGAAGCTGCACTACACAGCTAGTTACCAGGAACAGAAGTCCTCCCCGGCCTCTACAAAAATCCACAGCATGTCGCTGGGGTTCCACAGGCGGAGCTAGGCCCGGGGGAGGCACGCCTTCGTAAGTTCAGCCACAAGTGGGTTCACTCCCTGTTAGATACCTGGGCAAATAGTTATTGGGTCTCAGGGTTACAAGCTGGACTTTGAGAAGATGCCTCCTCACCGACGGCCCTGCCGGCTTCCCCCCCCCACGAGAGGGAAACAGTGTTAACTGCAATTCACAAATTGTATCTTCAACAGGTGGTGGTCAAGGTTCCCCTCCTTCAACAAGGAGGGGGTTATTATTCGACCATGTTGTAGTCCCGAAACCAGACGGTTCGGTCAGACCCATGTTGAATTTAAAATCCCTGAACATATACCTGAAAAGGTTCAAGTTCAAGATGGAATCGCTAAGAGCGGTTATTACAAGCCTGAAAGGGGGAGAGTTTATGGTGACTCGGGACATAAAGGATGTACAGTATACCTTCATGTCCCCATTTATCCACCTCATCAGGCGTACCTCAGAATTGTGGTACGGAATTGTCATTACCAATTTCAGACGTTGCCGTTTGGTCTCTCCACGGCCCAGAGAATATTCACCAAGGTAATGGTGGAAATGATGGTGCTCCTGCGGAAGCATGGTGTCACTATTATCACGTACTTGGACGATATCCTCATAAAAGCGAGATCAAGAGAGCAGTTGCTGAACAGCGTATCACTTTCTCTGAAAGTGTAACGGCAACACGGCTGGATTCTATATATTCCAAAGTAGCAGTTGGTTCCTACAGCTCATCTGCCTCTCCTAGGCATGATCCTAGACACAGACCAGAAAAGGGTTTATCTCCCGATAGAGAGAGCTCAGGAGCTCATGACACTGGTCAGGAATCTATTAAAACCAAAACAGGTGTCAGTGCATCACTGCACTTGAGTCCTGGGAAGGATGGTGGCATCATACGAGGCCATTCCCTTCGGCAGGTTCCATGCGAGGACCTTCCAATAGGATTTACTGGACAAGTTGTCCGGATCACATCTACTGATGCATCGGCTGATCACCCTATCCCTCAGGGCCAGGGTGTCTCTCCTGTGGTGGCTGCAGAGTGCTCACCTTCTCGAGGGCCGCAGATTCGGCATTCAGGACTGGGTCCTGGTGACCATGGATGCAAGCCTCCGAGGGTGGGGGGCAGTCACACAGGGATGAAATTTCCAAGGTCTGTGGTCAAGTCAAGAGACTTGCCTTCACATCAATATCCTGGAACTAAGGGCCATGGAGGTCATTCCGAGTTGTTCGCTCGCAAGGCAATTTTAGCAGAGTTGCTCACGCTAAGCCGCCGCCTACTGGGAGTGAATCTTAGCTTCTTAAAATTGCGAACAAAAGATTCGCAATATTGCGATTACAAACTTCTTAGCAGTTTCAGAGTAGCTTCAGACTTACTCGGCATCTGCGATCAGTTCAGTGCTTGTCGTTCCTGGTTTGACGTCACAAACACACCCAGCGTTCGACCAGACACTCCTCCGTTTCTCCAGCCACTCCCGCATTTTTCCCAGAAACGGTAGCGTTTTTTCCCACACGCCCTTAAAACGGCCTGTTTCCGCCCAGAAACACCCATTTCCTGTCAATCACACTACAATCGCCTGAGCGATGAAAAAGCTGTGAGTAAAAATACTAACTTCATAGCAAATTTACTTGGCGCAGTCGCAGTGCGGACATTGCGCATGCGCACTAAGCGGAAAATCGCTGCGATGCGTTTAAATTTACCGAGCGAACAACTCGGAATGAGGGCCCATATACAATGCCCTACGTCAAGCGGAGACCCTGCTTCACGACCAATCGGTGCTGATTCAGTCAGACAACATCACCGCAGTGGCTCATGTAAACTGCCAAGGCGGCACAGGGAGCAGGCTGGCGATGGCAGAAGCCGCCAGAATTCTTCGCTGGGCGGAGAATCACGTAAGAGCACTGTCAGCAGTGTTCATTCCGGCAGTGGACAACTGAGAAGCAGACTTCCTCAGCAGGCACGACCTCCACCCAGGAGAGTGGGGACTTCATCAAGAAGTCTTCACGCAGATTGCAAGTCGGTGGGAACTGCCACAGGTAGACATGATGACGTCCCGTCTCAACAAAAAGCTGCAGCGGTAATGCGCCAGGTCAAGAGACCCTCAGGCGATAGCTGTAGACGCTCTTGTGACACCGTGGGTGTTCCAGTCGGTTTATGTATTCCCTCCTCTTCCTCTCATACACAAGGTGCTGAGAATCATAAGAAAAAGAGGAGTGAGAACAATACTCATTGTTCCGGATTGGCCAAGAAGGACTTGGTATCCAGTTCTGCAAGAGATGCTCACAGAGGGCCCATGGCCTCTGCCTCTAAGACAGGACTTGTTTCAACAGGGGCCCTGTCTGTTCCAAGACTTACTGCGGCTGCATTTGACGGCATGGCGGTTGAACGCCGGATCCTAGCATAAAAAGGTATTCCGGATGAGGTTTTTCCTACGCTGATAAAGGCTAGGAAGGACGTGACGGCTAAACATTATCACCGTTGATAGGGTATGTTAACCTATTCAGGTCTCTTTATAAACTCTCTGCAGTCATCAGTCAGAATTCTGTTTCTTTTGCAACCGGTTGTAGATCAGTGAATGAAAAGGTGACACAGGATCATTGTATTACCTAAGCAGTTCATAGTTGACCTGCTTAGGGGCCATAATAGGTTTATTTTATAGCTGGAGGACAAAGGATTCATGTGTGCCAATATATTTAGCCAATCAGAATACACCATGTATGTCTCAAAAACTGTAATACATCAATTGTCATACAAGATTATAATTAGCAATTAGAACATTCTAGAAAATGGTTAGTGCTTCGTTTATCAGTCTTTCGGACATAAACTTCTTTCCAATTAGCTGTCACAACTGAGGGCCTGAGCTGACGGAAGGCAGCCTCAGTTGTAGGGGCTGAGATGTACCGGAACCTGGGAGGTTGTATCAGACCCCTGGACATGTAAGTAACATGAAGAGAAACCGCCCGAAGGCGTGACCACGACAACTTGAGTAAAAGTCAATGATATTTATTTATGACAAACTCCATGCATCACAGTAGCAGTAAAAAGAAACATAAAAATCAGCAGAGAAATAATAATACAGTTCCTGGGTACTACAGGGTGGCAGGGGCCACAGAGCTCTGGTGGTATGAGTCAGTTCTTATTATCTGCAAGTTGGAAAGTCCTTACCAGGCTCAACTGTAGCAATGAGGAAAGCCCAGGGTCGTACCAGCTGGTGTTCCAGGGAAAGCTGGACTGCTGTAGATAAAATGCTGCTGTGGGTACTGGTTAGAACCAGACAGGTGTTGGCACGGAGTGGATACTGGCTGGAACCAGTTAAATAATAAATAAAGCTTGAGAGCGATGCAATATAGATGAAATGTAGAATTTGAGAGCGGAGAAATAATAATACCGGTGGAGAGTGGTAAACTGCAGAAAGGACACCGGCCCTTTAAGAGAAGCTGTACACTGCTGGAAGCTGAGCTGGAAGCAGGTGATGTTGTAGCTGGAAACAGGTGAGTCCAGAATGGATCGGAGAGTCAGGCTACACCGCAGATGGAATGCTGGTGCGGGTCTCTATAGCAGAAGTCTGGAGACAGGAGCTGGAACCTGGAAGACAATCACAGGAGAGAGACAAATTGGAACTAGGTTTGACAACCAAAGCACTGACGCCTTCCTTGCTCAGGCACAACCTATTTAGACCTGCAGCAAGGAAGGCATTGGCTAGGCAATTATGCAAATTAATAATACTGACAACGGATTGGTAGGAATGATCAGCTGACAGAATCCAAGATGGCTGCGTCCATGCAGACACTTGGAGGGAAGTTTGGATTGTAATCCATGTGGTCTGGAAAACAGTAATGGCGGCGCCGGCCACCGGAGACAAGAGACGCCAGGCTGACAGATGCACATCCGACCACGCGGACACAGCGGAGGCCGCGGCTGACGTAATCGCCACTCTGAATGCAGAAGCTCAGGGACGGCGGCGGAGGCCGCGGGAGACGCCATGCCAGATGTATAAGGCGTTACTGTGACTGCGTCCAGAGAGACAGGAGAGGATGCGGGAATGTGCACATCAGGATAACAGATGGGATCCGGTCCTGGAGCACTGAGCCAGCCTTAGGAGGCATCTGATAGGTAAGAAATGGCGTCCAGATACCCGGATCGTGACATTAGCCTTGGATACATCTGGCGTTGCCTTGTCCTTGAACATGTCATGCTTTAGAACAAGATATTCGAGGTATAAAGTCTGAATATATCTGTCCAATATTTTTAAGGAAACATGAACCCATTTTGTGATTAACAGTAAATATCTTAATCAATGCAAAAAAGCGTGAATCAATATATTTGCTATACTGCGGAAGCTCCTACACCATCATTTCCCCTCTTTTTGATTACACTTTTTTTCTCCCTATTCTACCTACACTAGGCCTGAACTATTCCCTTTCAGTAAACCAGTCCCCTGGACTGACAATGTCTATAATATTTGTCCTATTAAAAACACGTTAAAGGTTAAAGAACACAGTACGCCATTGGCGCAAAAAGTACCGCAAGGGTACTCCCTTAACTATACCTTAAGGAATGTACTTATACTGTAAACATTTGTGCAGTGACAATGTGTAGATGTAATGCAGTGTAACCTTGTTAGCTTAAAAGCTGTATGTACGACTATGACGCTCTGAGAAACCTTTATGCATTTATAATAACCAATCAAATACCGGTCTAAGGTTCTAACGCCTTTAGTAAGAGAATGAACGTTCAAAAAGAATAATACAATACAAGCTATACACTACCAAAATAACATAGAATATCTAACCAAGTTACTACACATAAAATACAATAAAGACCCAATTACTTTTAAAAGGGGAAGGAGAGAGAGAATGGCTTATAACATTAAATAAGACAATATGGTTGCAGAGAAGCTTACACATGTGAGGAACAATCGCTGCGCAGTTAGTCAATGCTGAGAATCTTTGTTTAGAAAATACTTGAGCTTACTCATACTGGCTGTCCCTATATACACAACCCTACAATACCGCATGGGACAGAAGCTAGACTCCATTTTGGGAAAACTCCAATGATTCCAAAGACTGCAACACATGGTTGAAAGGGGGAGGGGAAAACACCCAGCAGCAGCCATTTTAGATTTGTAGGTCCAAACACATGGCACTCTCTGCTACACCACAATCACATAGCAGAAGACACAAGACTCCATTTTATTCCAAAATGTCCAAGCCTCAAAACAATGCATATGTTCTGATTTTACAATTCCAAACCATCTAAATCACCTTTCACAATTTCAAGCAAACACAGTATCTCAATAACCAGAGCATATGAGCTATCACAAGACCAGACCACCAGGTACACACAAGTATCAGCCTGCCATTGCTACAAGCACATATTCAAAAGTACTGCATTGTGGTATTCATGATTAACAAGATATATTATAACAAACCAGCACAATCTATTTTAAATCACCATAGGCAAACAAATACCACAGATACTATGCTACAGATTGTCTACTGTTCCAATTCATCACAGACTTCACAGAGTATCAACACAAACACCCAACAATCACACAACTGCCCAAACCTCGTTAACCTTAAGCCATTTGTATCTCCAAACTAACTAATCTATGCCAATCATTCTACAACTACTTTACCACAAACACATATTTAAAACTGTTCTATGCCAATCAGCCATGAGATATTGAGATTATGATACTTAGCCTTTTGTAAGGAGCCTGGTGATGATCCAGCCATGCTTGCTGTGTGTAAGGTAGCTGTGTGAGTGAGTTACAGTATATCTGTCCTCAGAGGCCCCAAGCAAAAACTGCCCACTGAACTCTCTTTTTGGCCAGCCACTCCCTTCCTGTTTGACCAGTCCCTGGGGGAGGGGTCGCTCTTGCTTTGTATATGCTGATCAGGTTCAGCCCTGAAAACTGGCAAAAGGGTTGGCTTGATCATTCATTGTTCTAACAAAGTGATCTTAGCTTTTATACATATAATCATATCTATCCGCTGCAATGTCCCACAACTTCACAACAAGCATCAAACTAACCCACACATCAATCTGCTTGCTTCAATACCAAACATGACGGGCGCATCTGGTTCTGTTCAAATAATACACATTCATGACATCAATTCATCAGCCAATTCTAAATCTCCATGATGTCTGGTGCCCGACATTATTATAACCATGTACTATATGAAACAAGCGCCGAATCCATCTACGTGCCATGTCCGAGCAAATGCGTGTGTTACCATATAATGCTGTGCTCGCTGCGCATATTTGCAAGTATAGCGACTTAAATGTGTGTAGTTTGTATGTTCTCTCTATGTAATATTTTTGACTTTGACAGGACTTATAGTCCAAACCTTGGGGATTACCCCTAACAACAACCAAAGGATAAGCAACTTCATTCTTCTGGCTGGAGAGTCACTGTCAACTTCTTGGGATGCATGTAATCAGGTATCACGACCTTTCACCTTAATTTAAGGTAGACATGGTTAGCAGCACTTGATATGGACCATCATATCTTGGTTCAAAGGTCTTTCTCACATGTCTCTTTAAATAGACCCAATCTCCTGGATTTAGCTTATGCGTAGCTGATCCTTCTGGGTCTGGAATGGAAGAAAACACTCGGCAATGGAGGTTAGTCAATGTTTTACAGACCTCCTGTACGTAACCTGTAAAAATCCCCATGATTATGTTGTAATTGTTGTGGATAATAACAACCTGTTCTTAGAGCTGACCCAAACAATATTTCATATGGAGTCAGTTTACTAGGTCTCATGGTTGTGGTCCTAATATTAAACAAGACTATAGGTAGGCATTCTGGCCAAGTTCTTTTGGTTTCTGTCATTTTCTGTAGTTTTAGCTTAAGGTCAAAGTTCAGATGTCCCCCCTCCCACTCGCCTGGGGGCGGTAAGGCACGTGGAAGGCCTGCTGTACCCCCAAATCTTTCATTATATGCTGCATGACTTCTCCTGTGAAATGTGTACCTCTATCTGATTCTATAACCTCAGGTATCCCAAATCTACATACTAATTCTGCTATCAGTTTCTTTGCAGTGGTTTTTGCTGTGGCTTTGCTTACTGGCCAGGCTTCGGCACATCTTGAGCTACTAAGACTTGCTCAAGTTCTTTTGATTGTAAGGCAATTCTCTTGGCTTCTGCATCTGCAAATGCATTTCCTTTAGCTTCCATGGTTTGGCTCTTAGTATGTGCTTGTACCTTGATTATGCCAATCCTTTTAGGTAGTTCCAATGCTCTGAAGAGTTCCATAATCAAACTGGCATGTTTGATAGGTTTTCCGTTTGCACCTTTGAAGTCCCTACTTTTCCAAATAACAGCGTAATCCTGGGACTAGATATTAGCTGTCATCTTTTCAGCATGTATGCAGGCTCTGGTCATTGCTATGAGTTCTGCTTCTTGTGCTGTCATTCTTGGTAGCAATGGTCCAGAGTCTATGACTTCAGTTTCAGTTGTTACTGCATATCCTGTCCTTGGGGATCCATTATCATAATATCTTGATCCATCGACGAACAGGTTCATGTCTGGATTGTCCAGTGGTGTATCTTGGACATTAGGAAGAGGTAAAGTCTCATTTCCACATGATTGCCTAGCCATCATGGAATTAGTTTGTGCTGTATTTTCTGCGTCTGTAGCAGCATTTTCCTCCTCATCTGACGATTTACCATCATTACCATTTCCCCCTCTCCTCCCCTCTTTTGAATCGTTGATGGGAAGGAGTGTAGCTGGGTTTAGTACAGTGCATCTTGTGATGGTGACATGGGAGGCGCTTAATAGTACTACTTCATATTTGGCAAGTCTGGCTGCAGAAAGATGCTTGCTTTTTTCTTGACTTAGTATTTCTGTTACAGCGTGCGGTACTTGTATACACAGTGGGTGATCAAGCACAATGATGTCTGTCACCCTTTCCTTCAGTATTGCTGCTGCTGCCATTGCTCGGACACAGGATGGTGCTCCTCTGATAATCGGATCCAGCTGGGCTGAACAGTATGCCACTGGTCTTTGTTTTGGTCCGTATTTCTGGGTGAGCACCCCTAAAGAATGCCCTCTGTTTTCATGGCAGAATAGGTTAAAAGGCTTTTTGTAATCAGGCAATCCCAATGCTGGGGCTGTTATTATGGCTTGCTTTAGTTTTCTTACTGCTTCTTCAATGGTGACCCTGTTTTCTGCTGACGCCTCCTTTTTTGTTAATTCATATAGGGGTTGCATCAGTAATGAGGCTGAGGGTATCCATTCTCTGCAATAACCAATAAGGCCCAGAAAAGCTCTGATTTCCTTTAATGTTCTTGTGGTTTTTGCTTGAGTTATTGCTTTTGTTCTTTCATCAGTAAGATGCCTTGTTCCTTGGGATATGCAGTGTCCTAAAAAGATAACTCTTTTCTGTACTAGCTGTAGTTTGGCTTTTGACACTCTGCAATCTTCTTCTGCCAAAAAGATGAGCAGTGATGCTGTTTTCCTTTTTTCACTTCTCTTCTGTCTGTGCAGCAATAAGCAGATCATCGACATATTGAACTAACTGGATGTCTGTAAAGTGCGGTCTCCATTTCTGCAGGATTAATGCCATTGCCTCTGAGAAATCTGATGGACTGGTTGCTCCCCCTTGGGGTAATCGTGTCCAACAATATTGTTTACCTTCGTGAGTGAATGTTAGAAACTTCTGGCTTTCCCATTCATCAGTAGATAATCTGTTTTTCCCTCCTTTTGAATCTTGAGATTCAACACCTTTATTGATTAATGCTAGAAAAGGGTTGCTGAGTTGAGGGTAATACATCGTCTGATGGTTACTTGTCGCACTTTGGCAGTGCTACTTCATACATGGTCAGCCTTGCCACTGACAGGTGTTTGGTTCTTGCTTGTTGAAGCTTCTCTGTACCTGCATGTGGACCCTGGATGATAAGTTCATGATTCAGCACTATGCCTGTGCTCTTGTCCTCTTCTAGGACTTCTGATTCATCACTGTGTCTGTGCTCTTATACTCTTCTAGGACTGTTGCTGCTATCACTGCTCTGATGCCGGTAGGTGCTCTTTGATTACCACTGTCAAGCTTGCTTGAGTTGTAGGCCACTGGTCTTCACCTCAGTCCATGATTTTGCATAAGGACTTCTATGTATGGCCTCCTTCTTTAATAGTCAGGTAGTTCTAGGGCTTGAGATGAGGCAACTGCTGTTTCCAACTGTTCAATAGCCTAATTCATCTGTTGCTGTATGTAGGATGCGGACCCTCCTCCTTTCAGTGTTGTCATACAATGCTTGCATGTAGACTGGTGCTAGAGGTATCCGTGTTCTGTAGTGTCCTACTAGGCCCAGGAATGATCATCTGACTTGCTTGACACTAGTTGGCATCTTAGCTTGCAGTCTGAATCTTTTCCTTCTCACTTTTGTTAGATGTCTGGTACCTTGAGTGTCCTAGGAAGATTAACTCTTGCTTGACTAGCTGCAATTTCTCCTTCTGAGGCTCTGCAGTCTTGGTCTTGCAGAAACTTCACTAACGACACTGCCCCTTCTTGGTGCTTCTTTTAGTAGTGGTGGTGGCAATCAGCAGTTCATTCACATCCTGTATTTAGCTGTGTGTTTTGTGGATAAATCACTTGGTGATATAGCCCCTCCACATGGCTATCCTGGTCCAGTAGTATTGCTTCCTTTCTTCTACAACTGGTACTGCGGGAATGAGTCAATACTGAACTTCTGTTTTAACTTGCTTCTAAATGGCTTTTTGTTCTTTCCTTTGATAAGTTGCTAGAAAGTTAAACTTCTGCTGGTGTGTACTGTATTCTCCTTGGATAAGCTTTAGTACATTGTGCTTCAGCATAGTCACTGGACATGTACTCCAAGGTCAAGAACTGGGCTGGTATTGGTGACTGTATTTCTTTCATCTCCTGTCCTTTTAAGAATTTCTGATATCATCAGTTCTTGTGGTATCTCCCTCTGCTGTCTTCTGCGTGTGCTGGCTCCAGTATTCATTAGGCACAAACGTATTTCTCCAGTGGGCAAGGTGACTGTAATTATACCTTCTGCTGTTTATTCTGGAGACATTATGTTCACTGGGGAGTACCTGAAGAAGCTTGTACTTCATATTGGCAGAAGAAGCATCATTCATTTGTCTTCTGGAACTTTTTCTGTCTTGTTCCTTATTATTTGCTTTAAACCCTGGAGCTTCTGTTGCTTTAAATCATGGCATTATCTCTGTAATCTTGCCAGGTAGTACTGACCACTTGTCAGATGTCTTTCTTTGTCCTTCTTAAAGCAGACTTCCTTTAGTCTCCAAACTTTCATGCGGCCTTCATATTGTTTCTCAACTTTTCTTTTTCCAATCACCTCTCTTTATGATTCATTCATTATTCTTCATACTTTGTCCTTTCTTTACTTGCATATTCTTTCTCACTGCTGCTGGCGTGTCATCTTCTTAGTCCAAGTCCACCCAGGCTGGTGTTTAACATAATGATGTTTATGCTGGGAGTTGTTGTTCCTCTTTGTCTTATTTTTCCTGTGAGAGATAGTCTTGTATAGCAGCTTGTATTTCAGGTTACATCTTTGCTTTCTTGCAAGGGTAGGGCTTAACCTCCCAATCCAGTCGTTGCAATGGCTTGATCTGTAAGTAAACGTAGAGGAATCTGGTTGTGCATAAAAACAGCTCTTGAAACCCTTGGGTCTCCTGTGGGTAAAGTCACTTTTATCGAACTGCCAGTGGTGACTGAGTACACTGTTGCCGACACAGGAGTTGCACACCTTCATATTCTATCATCTGGTGTGTCGTATAGTGACTTTATCATAGTAAGTTCTGATGGACTCAGTCTTTTCCTGTTTCAAGTCTGGGGCTGTTGGTGCCCTGAGTGTCTGTGCATGACACCATCTCTTAAGTCTTGTCATGTACATCTTTCCACTTTCAAACGTTGTTCTATTTTTCTCTGTCGGAACATCCGTTATGACTGGGCAATCATCTACTGCATCTGCTTTAAACATGGTGCTTACTGTTTGGGCAGTTGCTGGTCCTAGTATAGCCTCACACAACTGGTGGTAGTCGACCCATGCCGGTGTCCATATGGTTTGAATTCTTTCCATATAGGCATAAAATGCTGTTGTTTTTTTTTTGTTTGTTTGTTTTTTTCTAGGATCTGGGGACTCTGCAACTATATTTGCGAGGTCATTGCCATACCATGGTTTGTGGTGTTGGCTCTGTACGATGTATGGTTTGTTCGTCCTGGCTGCATTATCTGGGTTGCGTATTCTCTGTACTTGTGCTGGATACAGAGAAATAGGCAATGATGACCGTATTTCAGTATTTCTAGTCGCATAGATATCTTGGCATGGTGATTCATGGGGTGAAATCCAGTTTCCACAATTTGGGCAATGTTCATATCCTTCTGGAACGCAAAACTGACATACCGGACACAATCTTTCTGGAAAATATGTCAGTTTATTCTGTACATATGCACCTGGGCATGAAAAGCTGTAGAGGCTGTGTCTTGACCCCTTTCTTCTCCTCTTCACCTGATTTGCACCCTTTCGCCTATAGTTCCTGATTGTGGACAATTGTTTACTGGACTCAGAGCTTGATTCCAGGTGTCTACCACTCGTTTAAACATTAGGGGAACTTTAGCTGCCCAGTTTCTTTGGTTTGATCTTGTTGGGGTTTCTTGTAGTGATGAGCGGGTTCGGTTCCTCGGAATCCGAACCCCCCCGAACTTCAGCCTTTTTACACGGGTCCGAGGCAGGTTCGAACCTTCCCGCCTTGCTCGGCTAACCCGAGCGCGCCCGAACGTCATCATCCCGCTGTCGGATTCTCGCTAGGCTCGAATTCTATTGCAAGACTCGGATTCTATATAAGGAACCGCGCGTCGCCGCCATTTTCACACGTGCATTGAGATTGATAGGGAGAGGACGTGGCTGGCGTCCTCTCCGTTTATAGAGAAGAGAGTAGAGAGTTAGAGACACTATTTAGTATTTACTAATTTTGGGGAGCATATTAGGACTGGAGTACTACTACTTGCTGATAGTGTGACCATTGACCACCAGTTTAATTAATCCGTTCTCTGCCTGAAAAAAAACGATACACAGTGTGACACAGTCACATACCATATCTGTGCTCAGCCTCAGTGTGCTGCATCATCATATGTAATACTGTATATCTGACTGTGCTGAGTGCTCACTGCTCACACAGCTTAATTGTGGGGGAGACTGGGGAGCAGTTAGAGCAGGAGTACATAAATAATATATTTTAAGTACAGTGCACACTTTTGCTGCCAGAGTGCCACACTGCCAGTGTGACTGACCAGTGACCACACTGACCACCAGTATATTGTGATTGTCTGCTTAGGACGGAGTACTACTTGCTGATAGTGTGACCAGTGACCAGTGACCACCACCAGTTTAATTAAGCCGTTCTCTGCCTGAAAAAAAAACGATACACAGTGTGACACAGTCACATACCATATCTGTGCTCAGCCCAGTGTGCTGCATCATATGTAATACTGTATATCATTATCTGACTGTGCTGAGTGCTCACTGCTCACACAGCTTAATTGTGGGGGAGACTGGGGAGTAGTTATAGCAGGAGTACATATTTTAAGTACAGTGCACACTTTTGCTGCCAGAGTGCCACTGCCAGTGTGACTAACCAGTGACCACTGACCACCAGTATATTGTGATTGTCTGCTGACCACCAGTATATTGTGATTGTCTGCCTGAAAAAGTTAAACACTCGTCGTGTGGTGTTTTTATAAACGCATTCTGCAGACAGTGTCCACTGTCCAGCAGGTCCGTCATTACATAATATATACCTGTCCGGCTGCAGTACTAGTGTGATATATATATATATTTTAATTTTATCTCATTATCATCCAGTCTATATTAGCAGCAGACACAGTACGGTAGTCCACGGCTGTAGCTACCTCCGTGTCGGCAGTCGCTCGTCCATCCATAATTGTATACCACCTACCCGTGGTTTTTTTTTCTATCTTCTTGATACTAGTAGCTTACTTTAGGAGTCTGCAGTGCTGACATACAGTGTCCAGCAGGTCCGTCATTACATAATATATACCTGTCCGGCTGCAGTACTAGTGTAATATATATATATATATTTTATTTTTATCTCATTATCATCCAGTCTATATTAGCAGCAGACACAGTACGGTAGTCCACGGCTGTAGCTACCTCTGTGTCGGCAGTCGCTCGTCCATCCATAATTGTATACCACCTACCCGTGGTTTTTTTTTCTATCTTCTTGATACTAGTAGCTTACTTTAGGAGTCTGCAGTGCTGACAGACAGTGTCCAGCAGGTCCGTCATTACATAATATATATACCTGTCCGGCTGCAGTACTAGTGTGATATATATATATATATTTTATTTTTATCTCATTATCATCCAGTCTATATTAGCAGCAGACACAGTACGGTAGTCCACGGCTGTAGCTACCTCTGTGTCGGCAGTCGCTCGTCCATCCATAATTGTATACCACCTACCCGTGTTTTTTTTTTCTATCTTCTTGATACTAGTAGCTTACTTTAGGAGTCTGCAGTGCTGACAGACAGTGTCCAGCAGGTCCGTCATTACATAATATATACCTGTCCGGCTGCAGTACTAGTGTGATATATATATATATTTTATTTTTATCTCATTATCATCCAGTCTATATTAGCAGCAGACACAGTACGGTAGTCCACGGCTGTAGCTACCTCTGTGTCGGCAGTCGCTCGTCCATCCATAATTGTATACCACCTACCCGTGGTTTTTTTTTCTATATTCTTGATACTAGTAGCTTACTTTAGGAGTCTGCAGTGCTGACAGACAGTGTCCAGCAGGTCCGTCATTACATAATATATATACCTGTCCGGCTGCAGTACTAGTGTGATATATATATATATATATTATTTTTATCTCATTATCATCCAGTCTATATTAGCAGCAGACACAGTACGGTAGTCCACGGCTGTAGCTACCTCTGTGTCGGCAGTCGCTCGTCCATCCATAAGTATACTAGTATCCATCCATCTCCATTGTTTACCTGAGGTGCCTTTTAGTTGTGCCTATTAAAATATGGAGAACAAAAATGTTGAGGTTCCAAAAATAGGGAAAGATCAAGATCGACTTCCACCTCGTGCTGAAGCTGCTGCCACTAGTCATGGCCGAGACGATGAAATTCCATCAACGTCGTCTGCCAAGGCCGATACCCAATGTCATAGTACAGAGCATGTAAAATCCAAAACACCAAATATCAGTAAAAAAAGGACTCAAAAATCTAAAATAAAATTGTCGGAGGAGGAGCGTAAACTTGCCAATATGCCATTTACCACACGGAGTGGCAAGGAACGGCTGAGGCCCTGGCCTATGCTCATGGCTAGTGGTTCAGCTTCACATGAGAATGGAAGCACTCAGCCTCTCGCTACAAAAATGAAAAGACTCAAGCTGGCAAAAGCACAGCAAAGAACTGTGCGTTCTTCGAAATCCCAAATCCACAAGGAGAGTCCAATTGTGTCGGTTGCGATGCCTGACCTTCCCAACACTGGACGTGAAGAGCATGCGCCTTCCACCATTTGCACGCCCCCTGCAAGTGCTGGAAGGAGCACCCGCAGTCCAGTTCCTGATAGTCAGATTGAAGATGTCAGTGTTGAAGTACACCAGTGTTAGGGTCTCCTGCCCTGTGCTGCCACGTCGTCATGGCAACCGGGAGACAAGTGCTAGTGGTGTAACCTGAGCGCAGCTGATACTCCGATTCGGGTCTTTTGCTGTGCAGTGGTTATAGGCTCTGTGCACGGCAGTGGATCCTGTGCTGGTTTTTGTGCTCACAGTCTGTGAGGTCTGAGTGGGGCGTGGACAGCACCTGCTTTATAAGGCCTCTTTTCAGGGTAAGCAGATGCTGCTGAATCTTTGTTGGTTAGTCAGTTCATGAAAGTTAGCCAGTACTGTGTAGCTTTGTATTTGTTTGTTGCTTACTGCAAATAGGCCTGGGGATTTGGTATTACACTCTGCCAATCCAGACCTAGCAGTAAGACTGGAGTCAGTCGTTTAGCTTGCGGGAGTTCTGTTACTACTCTGTGAACTTAGCAAGTTTGCGGCTGTATTCTAAGACTTGCCTGTCTAATCCTGTCTCACTGTGCTAGGTGTCAGGGGTCAGTTTAGTGGCAGTAAGCTAAAACCTGTGCACTGCAAGTGAGAATTAGGATTGTGGAGATTCTCCTTGTGTCTATCATTCCATCTCTGACCAAGGAGTTTACTGCCACAACCGTTGGTAACCCTTTAGGGTTTTGCTGTTGCCCTTAGCAACAGCATTTCGGGTTCTCTACGTATTAAAACACAACATCTTGCTTTTCCATCTGAGCAGTTCTAATACAAGGGAGATACCCAGTTCCTTAGCCTCTGGGCTTCTCTGTTCACTTTGTGTGTATTTTGTTACCCTATCACCTTCTGTGTACATTATGTCATATCCCCCAGTTTGTCTGTGAGTCCATCTGTTTTGCATAACAGTTCAAACACCAGTACATTCCTGCAGACACTGGAGTGCATAACAGTTCTGACACCAGTACTTTCCTGCAGGCACTGGTGTGCATAACATATTCAGCAGCCTAATACTCCTGTTGAAATTTTGTGGGAATATGGAGCATACCCCTCAAAATACGTTGCAACAGGTGGTCGATCAGGTGCAGGTCCTGACTCGACAATTTAATGATTTGTCCATTAAAATGCACACCTCCCAGGCTGCTGGCGGAGCTCCCGCAGCAGCAGCACCTGCAGGGGTTAAGGAGCCGAAAGTAAATCTCCCGGATCGTTTTTCTGGAGATCGCTCGCAGTTCTTTTGTTTCAAGGAGAGCTGCAAGCTATACTTCCGGCTTAGGCCTCAGTCTTCTGGGTCGGAGATTCAGCGGGTGGGCATAGTGATTTCCTTGCTACAAGGAGACCCACAGGTCTGGGCATATGGGTTGCAGCCTGACTGTCCGTCGCTTAAAAGTGTTGATGCTTTTTTTACGGCACTGGGCATGTTGTATGATGACCCTGACAAGACGGCCTCAGCCGAGGCTCAGATTTCGATCCTTAAGCAAGGGCGAAGGCCAGTTGAGGTTTACTGTACGGAGTTTCGGAGGTTGGCCCATGATACCCAGTGGAATGACCCAGCCCTGAGACACCAGTACCGAAGAGGTCTTTCTAACCAGATAAAGGACCAACTGGTACAATATCCCTTGCCTGATAGCTTGGATCAGCTCATGCAGTTATTCATCCGGGTGGATAGACGGCTGAGAGAGCGTAGGCTTGAAAGGGAGACTGAGATTTCCTTCCTTCCCAAGGGAACCTCAGACTCTGAGGAATTATCTGAGGAGCCTATGCAGATTGGGGCTACCCGCCTCTCCTCGCGTGAGAAGACGCGGAGGAGACAGCAGGGGTTGTGTTTGTACTGTGGGAATAAAGGTCATGTGGTAGTATCATGCCCAGAAAAGCCGGAAAACTTCAGGGCCTGAGGGTGATGGGAAATATCCTGTCAGGCCAGAAGTCAGAATTTCCCAAGAAGACTTTTATCATTCCGGTGACCTTGAAGATCCTCGGTCAAACTGTCAAGACTGAGGCCTTTGTGGACAGTGGGGCCGACAGGGTTTTTATGGACCGCCAATTCGCCCTGAAACACTCTGTTCCCTTAGTACCCTTGGCATCGGAAATTGAGATTTGTGGGTTAAACGGGGAACCATTATCCCAAGGTAAAATTACCTCTTGCACTAGCCAGATTTCTTTGTTTATTGGAGCCACACACTCTGAAAAATTGTCCTTTTATGTGACTGTCTGTACTTTTGCCCCATTGGTGTTGGGGTTACCCTGGTTAAGGGCCCACAATCCTCAATTTGACTGGGTCTCTGGGGAGATTCTTAGTTGGGGTACTGATTGTTTCAGGAGTTGCTTGAGCCTTCCAGTCAGGCTCTCGCAGCTAAGTTTGCCAGGATTGCCAGGGTGTTATGCAGATTTTGCGGACGTGTTCTCCAAAAAAAGTTGCAGAGGTACTACCTCCCCATCGCCCCTATGACTGTGCCATTGATTTGTTGCCAAATGCTAAGCTTCCCAAGAGCAGGTTGTACTCCCTGTCACGTCCTGAGACTCAGGCTATGGCAGAGTACATTCAGGAGAACTTGGCTAAGGGATTTATCAGACCTTCACAGTCTCCAGTTGGGTCGGGGTTCTTCTTCGTGGGTAAAAAGGACGGTTCGTTGCGACCCTGCATCGACTTCAGGGAATTGAACCGTATCACGATTAAAAACTCATACCCACTGCCTCTCATTTCGGTCTTGTTTGACCAGCTTCGTACTGCCACCATTTTTTCTAAGATTGACCTACGCGGTGCGTACAATCTAATCCGAATAAGAGAGGGGGATGAATGGAAGACTGCCTTTTATACCCACTCAGGGCATTATGAATATTTGGTGATGCCTTTTGGGCTCTGTAATGCCCCGGCAGTCTTCCAGGATTTCATGAATGATGTGCTCAGGGAATATTTGGATAGATTCTTAGTTGTATACTTAGATGACATCCTAATCTTCTCCCATTCCCTGGAGGAACATCGGAAGCATGTACGCTTAGTCCTCCAGAAACTCAGAGACCACCGGCTTGGGGCGAAGCTGGAGAAGTGCGAATTTGAAGTTCAGCAAATCGCATTTCTAGGATATATTATCTCCCCAGAAGGTTTCCAAATGGAGGGTTCCAAGGTACAGGCAGTCCTGGATTGGGTGCAGCCCACTAGTTTGAAGGAGCTTCAGCGTTTCCTGGGCTTTGCGAATTTTTATAGACGATTTATCGCTGGAT
Source organism: Pseudophryne corroboree (assembly GCF_028390025.1). Classification (NCBI taxonomy): domain Eukaryota; kingdom Metazoa; phylum Chordata; class Amphibia; order Anura; family Myobatrachidae; genus Pseudophryne; species Pseudophryne corroboree. Next base: position 497,976,690 of record NC_086450.1, read on the forward strand.
TTTCGTCTATAGTGGCGCCCTTGGTGGCACTCACTAAGAAAGGGGCGGATGTTGCTCACTGGTCTTGTGAGGCTAAAGCGGCTTTTGCCCGTCTCAAAAGGGCATTTGTTTCGGCCAAGGTGCTGCGACACCCAGATCCAGAGCGTCCTTTTGTGGTGGAGGTGGATGCCTCTGAGATGGGTATTGGGGCAGTGCTTTCTCAGATGGGAGTGTCTGATAATCGCCTTCATTCCTGTGCTTACTTTTCCCTGTAAATTTGCGCCTGCCGAGATGAATTATGACGTGGGTAACCGGGAATTGTTGGCTATTAAGGATGCACTCGAGGAGTGGAGACACTGGCTTGAGGGGGCTAAGTTTGTGGTCTCAATTCTCACTGACCATAAGAATCTGGCATATTTAGAGTCAGCGAAGCGTCTCAATGCCAGGCAGGCACGATGGGCTTTGTTTTTTGCTCGCTTTAATTTTTTGATAACATATCGCCCTGGGTCAAAAAACATCAAGGCTGATGCGCTCTCGCAGAGTTTTGCTCCAATCCAGGAGACCACCGAGGAGCCGTTGCCCATTGTTTCCCCATCATGTATTAAAGTGGGCATTACCCAGGACCTCTTATCATTAGTCCTTAGAGCACAGGAGCAGGCTCCTCCAGACCTTCCAGTAGGTCTTTTGTTTGTGCCTCCTAGGTTAAGACAGCGAGTGTTCCTGGAATTCCATGCCAAGAAGTCGGCAGGTCACCCGGGTATTGCCAGAACTCGGGAGTTGCTATCTAGGGCGGTGTGGTGGCCCTCGGTGGCTAAGGATGTGGATCAGTGGGTTCGGGCATGTGACATCTGTGCCCGAAATAAGACTCCTAGAGGGGTTCCTGTTGGCCCATTACATCCACTCTCTATCCCATATAAGCCATGGACCCACATTTCAATGGATTTTGTGGTGGACTTGCCCAAATCCTCGGGGATGACAGCCATCTGGGTTGTCGTTGACAGGTTTTCGAAGATGGCGCACTTCGTTCCACTGGTTGGGCTGCCATCAGCCAGACGCCTGTCTGAATTATTTATGCTGCATGTTGTGCGTCTCCACGGGTTGCCACTTGATGTGGTCTCTGACCGCGGATCCCAGTTTGTGGCCAAATTCTGGAGGGCATTTTGTTCCGATCTCCAGATTTCTGTCAGCTTGTCGTCAGGCTACCATCCGCAGTCTAATGGGCAGACTGAAAGGGTGAACCAGTCCTTGGAGCAGTTCCTCAGGTGTTATGTCTCCAAGTGTCAGACTGACTGGGTTGCTCATCTGTCCATGGCGGAGTTTGCCTATAACAACGCGGCTCACTCTGCTACAGGGATCTCTCCCTTCCTTTGTGTGTATGGGCATCATCCTAAGGCCAATTCTTTTGACCCCCTGGACTCCACGCCTGGTGGTTCCTCTGTGGTTTCGGTCCTTAGAGGTATTTGGCGGAAAGTGAAGAAAGCCCTTGTGTCTGTGTCATTAGTGACCAAAAGGGTTTTTGATAAGCGGAAAAGACCCTGCAGCTTCAAATGAGGAGACTTCGTCTGGTTGTCTACCAAGAATTTGAAGTTGAGACAGCCATCTCATAAGTTAGGGCCCCGGTTCATCGGCCCTTATAAGATCACCAGGGTTATCAATCCGGTGGCATTTCAGTTAGATCTGCCCCGTTCTTTGGGTATCAATAAAACATTTCATTGTTCCCTTTTAAAACGGGCGATTAGTAATCCTTCTTCCAGTGGAAGACCTTCCCCTCTTCTGATACGTGGCCAGAGGGAGTTTGTTGTTGAAAGGATTCTTGATTCCAAGGTGGTTCGGGGTCGGCTGTCATTTTTGGTGCACTGGAAGGGGTATGGCCCGGAGGAGCGGTCGTGGGTGCGCAGTTGTGATCTTCATGCCCCCAGACTGATACACTCTTTCTTCTCGCAGTTCCCCGATAAACCCGGTGGTAGGGGTTCTTTGACCCCTCGTCAGAGGGGGGTACTGTTAGGGTCTCCTGCCCTGTGCTGCCACGTCGTCATGGCAACCGGGAGACAAGTGCTAGTGGTGTAACCTGAGCGCAGCTGATACTCCGGTTCGGGTCTTTTGCTGTGCAGTGGTTATAGGCTCTGTGCACGGCAGGGGATCCGGTGCTGGTTTTTGTGCTCACAGTCTGTGAGGTCTGAGTGGGGCGTGGACAGCACCTGCTTTATAAGGCCTCTTTTCAGGGTAAGCAGATGCTGCTGAATCTTTGTTGGTTAGTCAGTTCATGAAAGTTAGCCAGTACTGTGTAGCTTTGTATTTGTTTGTTGCTTACTGCAAATAGGCCTGGGGATTTGGTATTACACTCTGCCAATCCAGACCTAGCAGTAAGACTGGAGTCAGTCGTTTAGCTTGCTGGGGTTCTGTTACTACTCTGTGAACTTAGCAAGTTTGCGGCTGTATTCTAAGACTTGCCTGTCTAATCCTGTCTCACTGTGCTAGGTGTCAGGGGTCAGTTTAGTGGCAGTAAGCTAAAACCTGTGCACTGCAAGTGAGAATTAGGATTGTGGAGATTCTCCTTGTGTCTATCATTCCATCTCTGACCAAGGAGTTTACTGCCACACCCGTTGGTAACCCTTTAGGGTTTTGCTGTTGCCCTTAGCAACAGCATTTCGGGTTCTCTACGTATTAAAACACAACATCTTGCTTTTCCATCTGAGCAGTTCTAATACAAGGGAGATACCCAGTTCCTTAGCCTCTGGGCTTCTCTGTTCACTTTGTGTGTATTTTGTTACCCTATCACCTTCTGTGTACATTATGTCATATCCCCCAGTTTGTCTGTGAGTCCATCTGTTTTTCATAACAGTTCAAACACCAGTACATTCCTGCAGACACTGGAGTGCATAACAGTTCTGACACCAGTACTTTCCTGCAGGCACTGGTGTGCATAACAACCAGGATGAGGAGGATATGGGTGTTGCTGGCGCTGGGGAGGAAATTAACAAGGAGGATTCTGATGGTGAGGTGGTTTGTTTAAGTCAGGCACCCGGGGAGACACCTGTTGTCCGTGGGAGGAATAGGGCCATTGACATGCCTGGTGAAAATACCAAAAAAATCAGCTCTTCGGTGTGGAAGTATTTCAACAGAAATGCGGACAACATTTGTCAAGCCATGTGTTGCCTTTGTCAAGCTGTAATAAGTAGGGGTAAGGACGTTAGCCACCTCGGAACATCCTCCCTTATACGTCACCTGCAGCGCATTCATAATAAGTCAGTGACAAGTTCAAAAACTTTGGGCGACAGCGGAAGCAGTCCACTGACCAGTAAATCCCTTCCTCTTGTAACCAAGCTCACGCAAACCACCCCACCAACTCCCTCAGTGTCAATTTCCTCCTTCCCCAGGAATGCCAATAGTCCTGCAGGCCATGTCACTGGCAATTCGGACGAGTCCTCTCCTGCCTGGGATTCCTCCGATACATCCTTGCGTGTAACGCCTACTGCTGCTGGCGCTGCTGTTGTTGCTGCTGGGAGTCGATGGTCATCCCAGATGGGAAGTCGTAAGACCACTTTTACTACTTCCACCAAGCAATTGACTGTCCAACAGTCCTTTGCGAGGAAGATGAAATATCACAGCAGTCATCCTGCTGCAAAGCGGATAACTGAGGCCTTGGCATCCTGGGTGGTGAGAAACGTGGTTCCGGTATCCATCATTACTGCAGAGCCAACTAGAGACTTGTTGGAGGTACTGTGTCCCCGGTACCAAATACCATCTAGGTTCCATTTCTCTAGGCAGGCGATACCGAAAATGTGCACAGACCTCAGAAAAAGAGTCACCAGTGTCCTAAAAAATGCAGCTGTACCCAATGTCCACTTAACCACGGACATGTGGACAAGTGGAGCAGGGCAGGGTCAGGACTATATGACTGTGATAGCCCACTGGGTAGATGTATGGACTCCCGCCGCAAGAACAGCAGCGGCGGCACCAGTAGCAGCATCTCGCAAACGCCAACTCTTTCCTAGGCAGGCTACGCTTTGTATCACCGGTTTCCAGAATACGCACACAGCTGAAAACCTCTTACGGCAACTGAGGAAGATCATCGCGGAATGGCTTACCCCAATTGGACTCTCCTGTGGATTTGTGGCATCGGACAACGCCAGCAATATTGTGTGTGCATTAAATATGGGCAAATTCCAGCACGTCCCATGTTTTGCACATATCTTGAATTTGGTGGTGCAGAATTATTTAAAAAACGAGAGGGGCGTGCAAGAGATGCTGTCGGTGGCCAGAAGAATTGCGGGACACTTTCGGCGTACAGGCACCACGTACAGAAGACTGGAGCACCACCAAAAACGCCTGAACCTGCCCTGCCATCATCTGAAGCAAGAAGTGGTAACGAGGTGGAATTCAACCCTATATATGTGTTAGGGTCTCCTGCCCTGTGCTGCCACGTCGTCATGGCAACCGGGAGACAAGTGCTAGTGGTGTAACCTGAGCGCAGCTGATACTCCGGTTCGGGTCTTTTGCTGTGCAGTGGTTATAGGCTCTGTGCACGGCAGGGGATCCGGTGCTGGTTTTTGTGCTCACAGTCTGTGAGGTCTGAGTGGGGCGTGGACAGCACCTGCTTTATAAGGCCTCTTTTCAGGGTAAGCAGATGCTGCTGAATCTTTGTTGGTTAGTCAGTTCATGAAAGTTAGCCAGTACTGTGTAGCTTTGTATTTGTTTGTTGCTTACTGCAAATAGGCCTGGGGATTTGGTATTACACTCTGCCAATCCAGACCTAGCAGTAAGACTGGAGTCAGTCGTTTAGCTTGCTGGGGTTCTGTTACTACTCTCTGAATTTAGCAAGTTTGCGGCTGTATTCTAAGACTTGCCTGTCTAATCCAGTCTCACTGTGCTAGGTGTCAGGGGTCAGTTTAGTGGCAGTAAGCTAAAACCTGTGCACTGCAAGTGAGAATTAGGATTGTGGAGATTCTCCTTGTGTCTATCATTCCATCTCTGACCAAGGAGTTTACTGCCACACCCGTTGGTAACCCTTTAGGGTTTTGCTGTTGCCCTTAGCAACAGCATTTCGGGTTCTCTACGTATTAAAACACAACATCTTGCTTTTCCATCTGAGCAGTTCTATTACAAGGGAGATACCCAGTTCCTTAGCCTCTGGGCTTCTCTGTTCACTTTGTGTGTATTTTGTTACCCTATCACCTTCTGTGTACATTATGTCATATCCCCCAGTTTGTCTGTGAGTCCATCTGTTTTGCATAACAGTTCAAACACCAGTACATTCCTGCAGACACTGGAGTGCATAACAGTTCTGACACCAGTACTTTCCTGCAGGCACTGGTGTGCATAACATATTCAGCAGCCTAATACTCCTGTTGAAATTTTGTGGGAATATGGAGCATACCCCTCAAAATACGTTGCAACAGGTGGTCGATCAGGTGCAGGTCCTGACTCGACAATTTAATGATTTGTCCATTAAAATGCACACCTCCCAGGCTGCTGGCGGAGCTCCCGCAGCAGCAGCACCTGCAGGGGTTAAGGAGCCGAAAGTAAATCTCCCGGATCGTTTTTCTGGAGATCGCTCGCAGTTCTTTTGTTTCAAGGAGAGCTGCAAGCTATACTTCCGGCTTAGGCCTCAGTCTTCTGGGTCGGAGATTCAGCGGGTGGGCATAGTGATTTCCTTGCTACAAGGAGACCCACAGGTCTGGGCATATGGGTTGCAGCCTGACTGTCCGTCGCTTAAAAGTGTTGATGCTTTTTTTACGGCACTGGGCATGTTGTATGATGACCCTGACAAGAGGGCCTCAGCCGAGGCTCAGATTTCGATCCTTAAGCAAGGGCGAAGGCCAGTTGAGGTTTACTGTACGGAGTTTCGGAGGTTGGCCCATGATACCCAGTGGAATGACCCAGCCCTGAGACACCAGTACCGAAGAGGTCTTTCTAACCAGATAAAGGACCAACTGGTACAATATCCCTTGCCTGATAGCTTGGATCAGCTCATGCAGTTATCCATCCGGGTGGATAGACGGCTGAGAGAGCGTAGGCTTGAAAGGGAGACTGAGATTTCCTTCCTTCCCAAGGGAACCTCAGACTCTGAGGAATTTTCTGAGGAGCCTATGCAGATTGGGGCTACCCGCCTCTCCTCGCGTGAGAAGACGCGGAGGAGACAGCAGGGGTTGTGTTTGTACTGTGGGAATAAAGGTCATGTGGTAGTATCATGCCCAGAAAAGCCGGAAAACTTCAGGGCCTGAGGGTGATGGGAAATATCCTGTCAGGCCAGAAGTCAGAATTTCCCAAGAAGACTTTTATCATTCCGGTGACCTTGAAGATCCTCGGTCAAACTGTCAAGACTGAGGCCTTTGTGGACAGTGGGGCCGACGGGGTTTTTATGGACCGCCAATTCGCCCTGAAACACTCTGTTCCCTTAGTACCCTTGGCATCGGAAATTGAGATTTGTGGGTTAAACGGGGAACCATTATCCCAAGGTAAAATTACCTCTTGCACTAGCCAGATTTCTTTGTTTATTGGAGCCACACACTCTGAAAAATTGTCCTTTTATGTGACTGTCTGTACTTTTGCCCCATTGGTGTTGGGGTTACCCTGGTTAAGGGCCCACAATCCTCAATTTGACTGGGTCTCTGGGGAGATTCTTAGTTGGGGTACTGATTGTTTCAGGAGTTGCTTGAGCCTTCCAGTCAGGCTCTCGCAGCTAAGTTTGCCAGGATTGCCAGGGTGTTATGCAGATTTTGCGGACGTGTTCTCCAAAAAAGTTGCAGAGGTACTACCTCCCCATCGCCCCTATGACTGTGCCATTGATTTGTTGCCAAATGCTAAGCTTCCCAAGAGCAGGTTGTACTCCCTGTCACGTCCTGAGACTCAGGCTATGGCAGAGTACATTCAGGAGAACTTGGCTAAGGGATTTATCAGACCTTCACAGTCTCCAGTTGGGTCGGGGTTCTTCTTCGTGGGTAAAAAGGACGGTTCGTTGCGACCCTGCATCGACTTCAGGGAATTGAACCGTATCACGATTAAAAACTCATACCCACTGCCTCTCATTTCGGTCTTGTTTGACCAGCTTCGTACTGCCACCATTTTTTCTAAGATTGACCTACGCGGTGCGTACAATCTAATCCGAATAAGAGAGGGGGATGAATGGAAGACTGCCTTTAATACCCACTCAGGGCATAATGAATATTTGGTGATGCCTTTTGGGCTCTGTAATGCCCCGGCAGTCTTCCAGGATTTCATGAATGATGTGCTCAGGGAATATTTGGATAGATTCTTAGTTGTATACTTAGATGACATCCTAATCTTCTCCCATTCCCTGGAGGAACATCGGAAGCATGTACGCTTAGTCCTCCAGAAACTCAGAGACCACCGGCTTGGGGCGAAGCTGGAGAAGTGCGAATTTGAAGTTCAGCAAATCGCATTTCTAGGATATATTATCTCCCCAGAAGGTTTCCAAATGGAGGGTTCCAAGGTACAGGCAGTCCTGGATTGGGTGCAGCCCACTAGTTTGAAGGCGCTTCAGCGTTTCCTGGGCTTTGCGAATTTTTATAGACGATTTATCGCTGGATTTTCGTCTATAGTGGCGCCCTTGGTGGCACTCACTAAGAAAGGGGCGGATGTTGCTCACTGGTCTTGTGAGGCTAAAGCGGCTTTTGCCCGTCTCAAAAGGGCATTTGTTTCGGCCAAGGTGCTGCGACACCCAGATCCAGAGCGTCCTTTTGTGGTGGAGGTGGATGCCTCTGAGATGGGTATTGGGGCAGTGCTTTCTCAGATGGGAGTGTCTGATAATCGCCTTCATCCCTGTGCTTACTTTTCCCGTACATTTTCGCCTGCCGAGATGAATTATGACGTGGGTAACCGGGAATTGTTGGCTATTAAGGATGCACTCGAGGAGTGGAGACACTGGCTTGAGGGGGCTAAGTTTGTGGTCTCAATTCTCACTGACCATAAGAATATGGCATATTTAGAGTCAGCGAAGCGTCTCAATGCCAGGCAGGCACGATGGGCTTTGTTTTTTGCTCGCTTTAATTTTTTGATAACATATCGCCCTGGGTCAAAAAACATCAAGGCTGATGCGCTCTCGCGGAGTTTTGCTCCAATCCAGGAGACCACCGAGGAGCCGTTGCCCATTGTTTCCCCATCATGTATTAAAGTGGGCATTACCCAGGACCTCTTATCATTAGTCCTTAGAGCACAGGAGCAGGCTCCTCCAGACCTTCCGGTAGGTCTTTTGTTTGTGCCTCCTAGGTTAAGACAGCGAGTGTTCCTGGAATTCCATGCCAAGAAGTCGGCAGGTCACCCGGGTATTGCCAGAACTCGGGAGTTGCTATCTAGGGCGGTGTGGTGGCCCTCGGTGGCTAAGGATGTGGATCAGTGGGTTCGGGCATGTGACATCTGTGCCCGAAATAAGACTCCTAGAGGGGTTCCTGTTGGCCCATTACATCCACTCTCTATCCCATCTAAGCCATGGACCCACATTTCAATGGATTTTGTGGTGGACTTGCCCAAATCCTCGGGGATGACAGCCATCTGGGTTGTCGTTGACAGGTTTTCGAAGATGGTGCACTTCGTTCCACTGGTTGGGCTGCCATCAGCCAGACGCCTGTCTGAATTATTTATGCTGCATGTTGTGCGTCTCCACGGGTTGCCACTTGATGTGGTCTCTGACCGCGGATCCCAGTTTGTGGCCAAATTCTGGAGGGCATTTTGTTCCGATCTCCAGATTTCTGTCAGCTTGTCGTCAGGCTACCATCCGCAGTCTAATGGGCAGACTGAAAGGGTGAACCAGTCCTTGGAGCAGTTCCTCAGGTGTTATGTCTCCAAGTGTCAGACTGACTGGGTTGCTCATCTGTCCATGGCGGAGTTTGCCTATAACAACGCGGCTCACTCTGCTACAGGGATCTCTCCCTTCCTTTGTGTGTATGGGCATCATCCTAAGGCCAATTCTTTTGACCCCCTGGACTCCACGCCTGGTGGTTCCTCTGTGGTTTCGGTCCTTAGAGGTATTTGGCGGAAAGTGAAGAAAGCCCTTGTGTCTGTGTCATTAGTGACCAAAAGGGTTTTTGATAAGCGGAAAAGACCCTGCAGCTTCAAATTAGGAGACTTCGTCTGGTTGTCTACCAAGAATTTGAAGTTGAGACAGCCATCTCATAAGTTAGGGCCCCGGTTCATCGGCCCTTATAAGATCACCAGGGTTATCAATCCGGTGGCATTTCAGTTAGATCTGCCCCTTTCTTTGGGTATCAATAAAACATTTCATTGTTCCCTTTTAAAACGGGCGATTAGTAATCCTTCTTCCAGTGGAAGACCTTCCCCTCTTCTGATACGTGGCCAGAGGGAGTTTGTTGTTGAAAGGATTCTTGACTCCAAGGTGGTTCGGGGTCGGCTGTCAGTTTTGGTGCACTGGAAGGGGTATGGCCCGGAGGAGCGGTCGTGGGTGCGCAGTTGTGATCTTCATGCCCCCAGACTGATACGCTCTTTCTTCTCGCAGTTACCCGATAAACCCGGTGGTAGGGGTTCTTTGACCCCTCGTCAGAGGGGGGGTACTGTTAGGGTCTCCTGCCCTGTGCTGCCACGTCGTCATGGCAACCGGGAGACAACTGCTAGTGGTGTAACCTGAGCGCAGCTGATACTCCGGTTCGGGTCTTTTGCTGTGCAGTGGTTATAGGCTCTGTGCACGGCAGGGGATCCGGTGCTGGTTTTTGTGCTCACAGTCTGTGAGGTCTGAGTGGGGCGTGGACAGCACCTGCTTTATAAGGCCTCTTTTCAGGGTAAGCAGATGCTGCTGAATCTTTGTTGGTTAGTCAGTTCATGAAAGTTAGCCAGTACTGTGTAGCTTTGTATTTGTTTGTTGCTTACTGCAAATAGGCCTGGGGATTTGGTATTACACTCTGCCAATCCAGACCTAGCAGTAAGACTGGAGTCAGTCGTTTAGCTTCCTGAGGTTCTGTTACTACTCTGTGAACTTAGCAAGTTTGCGGCTATATTCTAAGACTTGCCTGTCTAATCCTGTCTCACTGTGCTAGGTGTCAGGGGTCAGTTTAGTGGCAGTAAGCTAAAACCTGTGCACTGCAAGTGAGAATTAGGATTGTGGAGATTCTCCTTGTGTCTATCATTCCATCTCTGACCAAGGAGTTTACTGCCACACCCGTTGGTAACCCTTTAGGGTTTTGCTGTTGCCCTTAGCAACAGCATTTCAGGTTCTCTACGTATTAAAACACAACATCTTGCTTTTCCATCTGAGCAGTTCTAATACAAGGGAGATACCCAGTTCCTTAGCCTCTGGGCTTCTCTGTTCACTTTGTGTGTATTTTGTTACCCTATCACCTTCTGTGTACATTATGTCATATCCCCCAGTTTGTCTGTGAGTCCATCTGTTTTGCATAACAGTTCAAACACCAGTACATTCCTGCAGACACTGGAGTGCATAACAGTTCTGACACCAGTACTTTCCTGCAGGCACTGGTGTGCATAACAATATGCTTCAGAGGTTGGAGGAGCAGCAAAAGGCCATTCAAGCCTATACAATTGAGCACGATGTAGGAGGTGGAATGCACCTGTCTCAAGCGCAGTGGAGAATGATTTCAACGTTGTGCAAGGTTCTGCTGCCCTTTGAACTTGCCAGACGTGAAGTCAGTTCAGACACTGCCAGCCTGAGTCAGGTCATTCCCCTCATCAGGCTTTTGCAGAAGAAGCTGGAGACATTGAAGGAGGAGCTAACACAGAGCGATTCCGCTAGGCATGTGGGACTTGTGGATGGAGCCCTTAATTCGCTTAACAAGGATTCACGGGTGGTCAATCTGTTGAAATCAGAGCACTACATTTTGGCCACCGTGCTCGATCCTAGATTTAAAACCTACCTTGGATCTCTCTTTCCGGCAGACACAAGTCTGCTGGGGTTCAAAGACCTGCTGGTGAGAAAATTGTCAAGTCAAGCGGAACGCGACCTGTCAACATCTCCTCCTTCACATTCTCCCGCAACTGGGGGTGCAAGGAAAAGGCTCAGAATTCCGAGCCCACCCGCTGGCGGTGATGCAGGGCAGTCTGGAGCGACTGCTGATGCTGACATCTGGTCCGGACTGAAGGACCTGCCAACGATTACGGACATGTCGTCTACTGGCACTGCATATGATTCTCTCCCCATTGAAAGAATGGTGGAGGATTTTATGAGTGACCGCATCCAAGTAGGCACGTCAGACAGTCCGTACTTATACTGGCAGGAAAAAGAGGCAATTTGGAGGCCCTTGCACAAACTGGCTTTATTCTACCTAAGTTGCCCTCCCACAAGTGTGTACTCCGAAAGAGTGTTTAGTGCCGCCGCTCACCTTGTCAGCAATCGGCGTACGAGGTTACTTCCAGAAAATGTGGAGAAGATGATGTTCATTAAAATTAATTATAATCAATTCCTCCGTGGAGACATTGACCAGCAGCAATTGCCTCCACAAAGTACACAGGGAGCTGAGATGGTGGATTCCAGTGGGGACGAATTGATAATCTGTGAGGAGGGGGATGTACACGGTGATATATCGGAGGATGATGATGAGGTGGACATCTTGCCTCTGTAGAGCCAGTTTGTGCAAGGAGAGATTAATTGCTTCTTTTTTGGTGGGGATCCAAACCAACCCGTCATTTCAGTCACAGTCGTGTGGCAGACCCTGTCACTGAAATGATGGGTTGGTTAAAGTGTGCATGTCCTGTTTATACAACATAAGGGTGGGTGGGAGGGCCCAAGGACAATTCCATCTTGCACCTCTTTTTTCTTTCATTTTTCTTTGCGTCATGTGCTGGTGGGGGGGAGTGTTTTTTGGAAGGGCCATCCTGCGTGACACTGCAGTCCCACTCCTAGATGGGCCAGGTGTTTGTGTCGGCCACTAGGGTCGCTTAGCTTACTCACACAGCTACCTCATTGCGCCTCTTTTTTTCTTTGCGTCATGTGCTGTTTGGGGAGTGTTTTTTGGAAGGGCCATCCTGCGTGACACTGCAGTGCCACTCCTAGATGGGCCAGGTGTTTGTGTCGGCCACTAGGGTCGCTTAGCTTACTCACACAGCTACCTCATTGCGCCTCTTTTTTTCTTTGCGTCATGTGCTGTTTGGGGAGTGTTTTTTGGAAGGGCCATCCTGCGTGACACTGCAGTGCCACTCCTAGATGGGCCAGGTGTTTGTGTCGGCCACTAGGGTCGCTTAGCTTACTCACACAGCTACCTCATTGCGCCTCTTTTTTTCTTTGCGTCATGTGCTGTTTGGGGAGTGTTTTTTGGAAGGGCCATCCTGCGTGACACTGCAGTGCCACTCCTAGATGGGCCAGGTGTTTGTGTCGGCCACTAGGGTCGCTTAGCTTACTCACACAGCTACCTCATTGCGCCTCTTTTTTTCTTTGCGTCATGTGCTGTTTGGGGAGTGTTTTTTGGAAGGGCCATCCTGCGTGACACTGCAGTGCCACTCCTAGATGGGCCAGGTGTTTGTGTCGGCCACTAGGGTCGCTTAGCTTACTGACACAGCTACCTCATTGCGCCTCTTTTTTTCTTTGCGTCATGTGCTGTTTGGGGAGTGTTTTTTGGAAGGGCCATCCTGCGTGACACTGCAGTGCCACTCCTAGATGGGCCAGGTGTTTGTGTCGGCGACTAGGGTCGCTTATCTTACTCACACAGCTACCTCATTGCGCTTCTTTTTTTCTTTGCATCATGTGCTGTTTGGGGAGTGTTTTTTGGAAGGGCCATCCTGCGTGACACTGCAGTGCCACTCCTAGATGGGCCAGGTGTTTGTGTCGGCCACTAGGGTCGCTTAGCTTACTCACACAGCTACCTCATTGCGCCTCTTTTTTTCTTTGCGTCATGTGCTGTTGGGGAGTGTTTTTTGGAAGGGCCATCCTGCGTGACACTGCAGTGCCACTCCTAGATGGGCCCGGTGTTTGTGTCGGCCACTTGGGTCGCTGAGCTTAGTCATCCAGCGACCTCGGTGCAAATTTTTTTTTTTTTTTTTTTTGCAATTGGTACATATATTCATAGAACAGTAGCTCGTAATTTAGTTGTTAACCAGGAGTACAATAAACAAACAGTGTAGAGCATCGTTCATCTACATTAATTTTAGCTAGAGGCATTAATATGTATCACCTTCAGATATTAATAACAAGAACAATCAATCTACCCTGAAGTATAGCGGGTAGCCAGGGGGAGGAAGGAAAGAGAGAGAGAAATAGGGAGAGTAAGACAACCGATAGGGGGGGGGGGGTCGTATTTTCCGCAGCAGGCCTACTATGTAGCCGATGTGGGGTGAAACATAATGGTTTTGTATTCCAACGTGTTCTTAAACTCCAGCCATTCGAACCAAACGGCCGTAAACCGGGACGCAGAACGGTCGGACAGGGCTGTCAGGTCTTCCATTGCCATGTAGTGGTCAATTCTTTGAAACCATTTGGCAATGGGTGGTTGTACCTGGGATCTCCAGAAGCATGGGATGGTTGCTCTGGCTGCATTCATTAAGTGTCTCAGCAGTGAGTTTTTGAACTGGGATAAAGGTAGGTCTGTCAAATTGAGTAACCAGAACTCAGGTGTCTCAGGTATTGGGTGTCCCGTGATGTTCCTCGTAATGGAACATACCTGTTTCCAGAAGGGGGCCAGTCTCGGGCACCGCCACCATATGTGGCAAGGGGTGCCTCGTGAGCTATTGCACCTCCAACAAACATCTGGAACACTTGGGAACATGTGGTGTACTCGGTCTGGGCATCTGTACCATCTCGATACTACTTTATATTGAGTCTCAAGAACCTGAAGTGAGGAGGAGCTAGCAAATGTGTATTGGAAAATCCGCGACCATTGGTCAGAAGTCAGTTCTCTACCTAGGTCTTCATGCCAAGCTGTTACAAATGTCGGGGGCTTATCAGAAGCACTCGTTAGGCATTGTCTATATAGGAGAGATATAAGATGTCGTGGCGATTTCTCAGAGAGGCACAATGATTCAAAGTTCGTCGGTCTCCACCCCACAGTTCGAGTCGGAATTGTAGTAACATAGTGCCTTATTTGTAAATAAGCCCAAAAAGAATTGGGCGGTAGATTAAAGGAGCGTTGTAATTCTGCAAAGGGGTGGAGTCCCGTCGAACCGATCAAGTGACCTAGTCGTGTTATACCAGCCGCGGCCCATACTGAGGACTGAGATAGTGGGAGTGGGTTCGCGGGCATGTCTGGGTTGTTTAGTACCGGTGTCGGCAAGGAGGGGCTCGGACTGAAGGAGTTCAGGTGTCTAAATTTTCTCCACACTTTTAAGGTTGGATCTAGAGTGGGGTGTTTTGTGCGCGGTATTTTTTTGAGCCAGGGGAGAACAGTTATGTGTGTATCTGTGGCCGCCTCCGCTATTGATGGCCATTGCTTAGTCTGGGGGGACCTGGAGATATCAATAACTCTGGACAGGTGGATAGCATTATAATAGCTAAGAAAGTGTGGCAGTTGTAAACCACCTTCTCTGCGGGTACGGGTCATTGTGTACTGTGAAAGTCTATGTCCTCGCTTTCCACATATAAAACGGCCGACAGAAGATTGTAAGTTCGTAAAGAAGGAGGTCGGAATTGTTACGGGTACTGTTTGCAGTAGGTATAATACTTTCGGGAGGATCGTCATCTTTATCGTGTTAATCCTTCCCAGCCAAGTAAGTTGGAGTGTAGACCACCTATTAAAATCCGCCGTAATTCTGTGTAATAGTGGAAGGAAATTTGTCCGATATAAATCGGTAAGGTCTTTGGTCAAAAGGACCCCCAAGTATTTCAGCTGGGTGGGATGCCACTGGAACGGGAACGTGTCTCGTATGCTTTCTATCACTCGCGCTGGGGTTGAAATGTTCAGGGCCACTGATTTAGTGTAGTTTATTTTGAAATTGGAGAGCTGGTTAAATCTATTGAATTCTAACATAAGCGCTGGGAGGGATGTTACCGGTTCTGTCAGGGTGGCCAGCAAATCATCCGCATATAATGCCAGTTTGTGTTCCTGTTTACCTGCCCTTACGCCGTGAATATTTGGGTTAGCTCGAATTGCTCTCGCCAGTGCTTCCATGCAAAGAACAAATATGAGCGGGGATAGCGGGCAGCCCTGTCTCGTTCCGTTTCCTATCAGGAAGGGGGCGGACATGACACCGTTCACACGGACCCTAGCCGATGGCCCGGTATATAGAGACAGTATCCGACTAAGACAGGCCGGACCCAGACCCATGTGCCCAAGAAGACCCTCCATGAATTGCCAGTCTATCCTGTCAAAGGCCTTCTCTGCGTCTGTGGACAAGAGGACCATATGGGAAGGACCTCTCTGTGCCAAATGTATGAGATCAATAACTTTAGAGGTATTGTCTTTGGCCTCTCGTCCCAATATAAATCCCACCTGGTCTCCATGCACCACCCCCGGGAGAAGGCAGCCTAGACGGCATGAAAGCAGTTTGGCAAAAAGTTTGATGTCACAGTTGAGGAGAGAGATGGGTCTGTAACTTGAGCACTGGGTGGGGTCTTTACCCTCCTTCGGGATTACTGCTATGTGGGCTTCTAGTGTCTGCGGAGAAAAGCCTCTCTCAGCAGAGACTGCGTTACATGCCTTCAATAAAAGGGGCAATAGTGGTTGCTTAAAGGCTTTGTAGTATCCGACTGGGAAGCCATCCGGGCCCGGGCTCTTCCCAAACGGTGTCGCAGCCAGCGCCGTCTCTAGTTCTTCCAGTGTAAAGGGTCGTTCCAGACTGTCCAAGTCCGAGTCCGGCAGTCTCGGGAAGTCAATTTCTGTCAGGTATTTCTGTATCGACACTCTCAGATCTGCAGTGGTTTGTGGGGTTTGATTCTTTCTGAGATTATAGAGGGATTCATAGAATTTTTGGAAGGAGTGGGCAATTTGGGGCAGCGTATTTGCAGCACGACCTCCGGGCTCCTGAATAGAGCGAACATAAGACTGCAGTCTCTGGACCCGGAGTGCTCTGGCTAACATAGCGCCCGGTTTGTTGCCCCAGAGATAAAATTTATGGCGACATTTGATCATCCCCAATTTAGTTTTGTCCCATATGAATTTATTGAGAGCTTTTCGCGCCTCTGTGAGTTCCAGGAGTATCCCAGGATCTAGGGAGTCCTGGTGCGAGGCCTCTAATGCCGCAACTCGGTCAATTAGCTGCAGTCTCTGTGCCGTTCGCTCCCTTTTAAGCTGAGAGCCAAGCTGAATACACTTTCCCCGAACCACACATTTATGTGCCTCCCATATTGTTATTGCACTAACGTCTGGAGTGTCGTTCGTCTCTATGTAGTCTAAGATGGCAGAAGTAAGCGTGGCCTTTAGTCTGGGGTCTTGTGCCAAATAATCATTAAATCTCCATGTCCAGGGCGTGGGAGGGGCCGACGTCGTCGTGACTGAGATATAAACCGGGGCATGATCGGACCATGTGATGTGTCCAATTGTACTTGATGGGTATAGCTGTAGTGACCTATGCTCAACTAGAAAATAATCCGGGCGCGAGTACATATTATGAGGGGGAGAAAAAAAGGTGAAATCCTTACTGGTCGGGTGTTGAGTTCTCCATAAGTCCATAGGCTGAAACTCACGAAGAAGTCGGCCTACTCGGCGGTGGTCCCGTGTCTGCCTTCTATTTAAGGAAGGTGAACAGTCCATCCCTGGGTCTTGTGACCAGTTAAAGTCCCCTCCTATGATCAATCTCCCCTCTTTAATAGGTTCAAGGCGTCTCAATATTTTGATGAGGAACTGTCTTTGGCGTTTATTAGGGGCATATATGTTGACAAGGGTATATACTTGGCCATATATAGTGCATTTGACAACTAGGCATCTGCCCTCCTCAAGAGTAAGGTGGGAGACGTTGGTAATCGGAATTTTGCGTGCCACCATAGTCGCCACACCCAGAGATTTACCAGTTGAGTTATTGCTACAAAAAACCTGGGGGTAACGATAGTTTCCTAGTTTAGGGGCGGCCTGGTTTTTGAAATGAGTCTCTTGTAGGAAGGCAATATCTATACGGTCTGTCCATAGTTCTCGCAGCAGTGTGGACCGTTTTTCAGGGATATTGAGCCCCTTCACGTTGAAGGAGCATATTCTAAGGTCAGACGACATTAGTTGGGTTAATTTCAGCATATATAATGAGCAGAAGCAGTGGCATTGACTTACCGATAACGTGGTGATGGCATCGGGGCCACACATGGTGGACATTTCGGCCTGCTACGGAGGTCAGCGGGGGGAGCAGAAGTGTGAAAGAAGGAGGAAAGAGTAGAAAAGAAGAAAACACGTTAAGAAAAAACAATGCAGTGAACATTGAATTATAGAACAACATTATCACATCCTGTGAAGTGATTGTAGTACCGCCGTTAAGTCGTAGGAAAGTCATACCCACGACTTAAGAGCCAAAACAGGCAAGCGGTCTAACCCAACTGGGGCGTGGTGAAGACAACAAAACCCCGGGACAAGGGTGGTATATCGTGTATTCAGGGGATAACCTGTGGTAACCAGTTATCCTTCATCTGATAACCTCAGGGGGTTTCCCTGTTCAGAAACATGGACAGTGGGAGCGTATGACTCTTAATTGGTGTTCAACAGATGAAGTAAACAAACAAAAAAAAAAAAAAAAAAAGTGAAGATATAATTCAAAAATTTAAGAATTAAGAAAATCAAGCACATTTTTGAAGAGGCAGTGGGGCGCTATGGATCCGTTTCATCTGGGGTACCGAAGGACGGGTGAGTCCAGATAGAGACAGTAATGCCAAGGCACTTTACTGTAATGTTGTTTATTACAGGTGCCGGGGGGAAAAATCAGTGGTGTAGTCTACATTCTCAAAAGTGAACCATAAGCCACCTATTGCTTAGGCAGTATTATGTCCCGCTGAGCTATAGCAAGCAACTTGAAGTCGTGGAGCAGAAGATTTTGTTAACATCATGTCCCGGTCTCGTTGGAAAGCTGGGGTGATCGATTCGTTCCCCGTTTTCTGTTGTTGACCGGGGTCCAAGACATCCGCGCAATCGGAGGCTTCGGGGGTTCCAGACGGTAAAAGGTTTGTATCCATTCTGTTAGGGCAGGTTTAGTTACGGATAACGTGGAACAAAAGTTATCCAGGTCTTCTGGTGAGTGTAAAGCAACCTGTCGTCCCTCAAATGTAGCCTGGATGCTGACTGGAAAACCCCATCGGAATCTGATTCCCTTCTCCTTTAAGACTTCTGTCAAGGGCTTAAGAGCTCTTCGCTGTTGAAGCGTGGTCCAGGACAGATCTGGGAAAATCTGGATCACATTTCTGTCAAATTCCAGCCGATCTAATTTGCGGGCTTTATTAAGAATCTCCTCTTTGACGCTATAGTAATGAAGTCGGCATATAATGTCTCTGGGAGCCTCAGAGGAGAGACCTTTCGGGCGCAGTGCTCTGTGAGCCCTGTCAAACATTATGGTGTTGTCTGGCTTCGCATCTATGATTTCGTTGAAAATCTTAGTGAGGGCGTCTGTTATCCCCGGGCCTTGGATCTCTTCCGATAGCCCCCTGACACGCAAATTGTTTCTCCGGCCTCTGTTGTCTAGGTCATCTTGTCGACGCGCAAGCGACCTTAGTTCTTGAGCCTGAAGAGCTACTGTATCACATAGCTTTTGCTGGAAAGATGAAACTTCATCGACGTGGTCTTCCATGTCAGAGACTCGATGTGACATGTGGGATATATCTGCCTGCAATACGGAGATTTCGGATTTGACCGTGTCGCGTATCTTTTGCTCAAGATCCAAAAAATCTTTTTTAGTAGGTAGATCTTTTTTGGTAGGGAGCGAGCGTAGATAGGTCATCACGTCTGCCATTGATGTTTCGGGTCCCTTGTCTATCGGTGAAGAGTCGGTACCCGCCATCTTGCCGACGTCAATAGGAGAGCTAGACACGGATGATAAAGAACGAGTATCTTCTCCCTCGGTATCTGGTAGGAGATATCGGTGCAAATTAGACTGTAGGGATTTGTCACCCGTTTTTTTTGCTGCAGATGATTTCCCACCTCTCTTGGATTTCCCCATCAGCAGTCGTTATGCATCTTACTGTGTAGTAAAACAAAAGGAAGCCACATCGCCGAATCAGGAACGCACCTTGTCTGAGTTGATTCTCCACTGTCGTGTGGGTGTCCCGGGTTATGTCATCAGCCACCTAACCCCATAGTGTGCGGGTGGTTCAGGGGGTCATGTCCGTCAGTGTGGTCTGATTTGAGGCATTTGCACTGCAGAGGTAGGTCCCAGGTCTTCCACCAAATCAGTCGACAGGAATCAGTCTGGCATCACTCCTCAGCTCTAGACGCCCCCACAGGCAGTGGGGGGTGGGTGGGCTTTAGTTAATATAACAGTCCTGAAGGCAATAGTAGTTTGGTGGGGTATGAAGTTGTGTGCTATAAAACTCAGGTGAGGCTTTTTATGCACTGCTAATCCCCAGTTTTTACCAGTGCCCAGCAAGCAGCACAGTGTGGAGGACAGTGGTGTTGGGCAGAGTGGGCATATAGCCCTTAAACAAAATGGCGCCGGCTGACTCTGGTATAAGGCCTCCGAGACCTGGCCGTCTATTATTCTTCTTATGCAGGCTTAAGCATTGGTGGCAGTGAAGAGGTGCCTCCCAGCCACTGAGGCAATCTGGAGGCTTGGTAAGCCGGCGGGGTCTGGCAGGGTCCGGCGCGCTCCCGCGCGCGGTAATGCGATCCTCGTCTCCCCTCTGTCTCCTCGGCGCCGGTCAGCTGGTCCCCGCTCCGGGCAGCGCACAGAGGAGCTCTCCGGCCGGGTCGGCCAGGCACTAGGTGAGAGCAGCAAAGGCAGCAGTAAGAGGGACGGAGGAAGTACCTTGCCAGCGATGCGCGTACGGTCCACTTCCGGTCCCGGCCGCAGAGAAACTGAGCCCCCGGCTTCAGGTGGGTGAGTAGGCCGCAACCTGCACGGGTGCAGGAGGCACCCGCCGGCTCCGCTGACCACTGCACCCAAGGTAGGAGTGGGGCGAGGGTGCAGGAACAAGTGTGGGGATTCAGGTAGCAGCAGGTAATAATGTAAATATAGATGCCTCAAGCAGGAGCTCCAGCACTACACGACTGCCTGGGTCTGTTACCAAGCCACGCCCCCCTCGGTGCAAATTTTAGGACTAAAAATAATATTGTGAGGTGTGAGGTGTTCAGAATAGATTGAAAATGAGTGAAAATTATGGTTATTGAGGTTAATAATACTATGGGATCAAAATGACCCCCAAATTCAATGATTTAAGCTGTTTTTTAGTTTTTTTTTTAAAAAAACACCCGAATCCAAAACACACCCGAATCCGACTAAAAAAATTCGGTGAGGTTTTGCCAAAACGCATTCGAACCCAAAACACGGCCGCGGAACCGAACCCAAAACCAAAACACAAAACCCGAAAAATTTCAAGTGCACATCCCTAGTTTCTTGTGATAAAGTATCAGGACACTGGGGCATACTTTGTACACATAGCTCAGGTAAATCATTCGGGTTTTCAACCACAGATCCTTCCAAGATAGGGCTGATTATTTGCCACACTTTTCCTGGTTCGTCTCTTTTCAATTTCACTGTTAGTGAGCTTGCAGATGATTCAATGCTGTTCATACTAGGGGTACCTGGGTGTGCATGCATGTCTGGGTATAGGGGTGGGGTATAGTGTGGAGGTGCTGTTGCTGGACTAGGTCTCAGTAGTCATTAATTCACTTGGTACCTCTTGCTGCTTTAAAATTGTTCGGCTTGCTCCCGAGTCTATAATGCATTGATATTGGTGACCTGTTGGCAGTACAAGGGTCACTTGATCATTTTCTTGTTCAGATGGTGTTTTGGCAGGGAGGTACCTCGGGAAGCCACTTCTTCATGCTTTAGGTTTTTCTTGCTGGTTTTCACACCATTCCTTGTATTTTCTGCAATTCTTCTTGAAATGTCCCTTTTGCTTGCAGAAATAACACTTTCTGTCATCTTGCTTGGTTCCTTCTTTTGAGTTCCTTCCTGTGGCCCCTTGCGTTGGGTTTCTGATTTTCCACTTGCTTTGTTCCTGGACAACGTGAACTGTTACCTTCGGTATGGCATTCTTTTCTTTGGCTTTTCTTATTTTTTCATTTTCTCTTTCTTGTGCTACAGTGATCCAGATGGATACTTGATGTTTGTGTAATGTTAATCTAACCTAGTGTTGCCATGTGAGTAGCTGCTTGTGATGGGGGTGTGACTTCCTGTCCAGGCTGCCCTGTTCAACATGACTACTTGGAACTAGCATGCAGTGTTTGTCTTCATTCAATACATCTCAAACATGGTGTCAGAAGTTCCTGAGCCCACAAATGATGCTGATTATTGGCAGAGCAGCAGCTCAAGCTTATGAGAAGACCTGCAGTGACAAGAAAAGGATTGCATAGATATATCAAGTGGATTGAATCACCATTGTGTTAAACTTGTCTGCCTTCTCTGGAGTTGGAGTGCACCAACATGGCAACTAGCAACAATATTCCTCCACCTGATGGGATGCAGATGAGTGGCAATTTGTGCATCAACTGGGAGAACTTTAGAGCTGAGTTTGAAGATTTTTCTTTAGCTACAGGCCTC
Organism: Pseudophryne corroboree; assembly: GCF_028390025.1. Classification (NCBI taxonomy): domain Eukaryota; kingdom Metazoa; phylum Chordata; class Amphibia; order Anura; family Myobatrachidae; genus Pseudophryne; species Pseudophryne corroboree. The sequence goes on from NC_086450.1 coordinate 497,998,185, forward strand.
AATGATAAATCAGCTGAGGTGCAAGCAGCCACACTGAGGAGAGTGATGGGCAGTGAATGTCGTCATGTTTATAAGCACAGCCTGAGCCTTTCTGCGCAGCAACAAACAGATGTAAAAGCAATACTGGATGCATTGGAGGCATACTTTAAGCCTGCAAAAAACGTCATTTATGAAAAGTATATTTTTGGCTGCAGTAAACAAGAGGAAGGTGAATCCATTGATAAATTTGTTACCCGGCTGAGAGAAAAGGCAGCAACCTGTGAGTATGGCACATTGAAAGATGAACTTATACGAGATAAATTAGTATTGGGCATAAATTGTGAAAACACACGCCGCCGTCTCTTAAGAGTGCGGAATTTAGATCTGTCAGCAGCTATTGAAATGTGTCGCACAGCAGAGCTCACTGACCAGAGAATCAGAGCAATAGACAGACAGATTGATAATGTCAATGTTACAGACAGACAACAGCACAGCAGGGGTGATTTGCTGGATAGCCCAAAGTGTGCAAATCGGCAGCAGAACTCACCAGCAGCCAAATATATGGCCTGTAAATACTGTGGTAATAGGCACAGGATAGGGAAAGAGCAGTGCCAAGCATTTGGGAAAACCTGTAGATCATGTGGTGTTACCAATCACTTTGCTAAAATGTGCTTATCAAACAAGAGCTGGAATAAAGCAGGGAAAGTACACATAGTAGATGAAACACCTGGAGCTGATACCCATAGCGCTGAGGTGATTTATTCAACAGAATGTATTGGTACTATAAGATCAGAAGGCCAAAAGTGGTTTGCACATCTGACTTTGAATAATAAGAGGCAACCATGTCAATTAGACTCAGGGGCAACATGTGATGTTATGAGTCTGGAAGATAAGATGAAATTGGCTCCTAGAGTTCCATTACTGCCAAGTGACACTAAACTGAAGCTGTATTCTGGAGAGCTGATGAAATCATTGAGACGGTTCAAAACAGAATGCGTTGTTAGTGGACATACCCACGTGCTTACTTTTGAAATTGTAGAGGCCCACCAGAAACCATTATTGTCAGGTTCCACATGTGAGCGTTTGGGGTTGATGCAATTTACTGTTCCTTCTGAGCTGCATAAGATGGAACATGATTTGTCTGGACCATTGAGGAAAGAGCAAATAATAGAGGCCTATGATGATGTGTTCAAGTGGCCAGTGAAGTCTGTTCCTGGGGAAGTACATTTTGAACTTGATCCAAGTGTTCCGCCATTCCAGTGTGCTCCACGCAATGTGCCTATAGCCCTCAAGCCGAAAGTGAAAGCTTTGCTTGATCAGTATGAAGCAGATGGGCATATTGCACCTGTGACTGAACCAACGGACTGGATTAGCAATATGGTCATTGTGGCAAAGCCTGACAAGTTAAGAATCTGTATTGATCCTAAATTTTTAAATCAAGCACTGCGAAGATCTCATTATATTATGCCGACATTGGAGGATGTTTTATATAAGCTGCCCAAAGCAAAAGTCTTTACACTGGTTGATGCACGTGATGCATTTCTGCAATGTAAACTGGATGAAAAAAGCAGCTATATGACAACCTTTTGGACCCCTTGGGGTAGGAAAAGATGGCTTAAACTTCCTTTTGGAGTTTCCGTAGCACCTGAGGTTTACCAGCGAAAACAACACGAATTGCTGATTGGACTTAGCGGCATTGAGCCGATAGCAGATGATATTCTTGTGGTTGGCTGTGGCGAGACAGTAAAGGAAGCGGAGGCTGATCATGACCGCAAGTTGCTAGCGCTATTGGATCGTTGCAGACAAGTGAAATTAAGACTTAGTGTGAAGAAACTGCAATTTAAGTTGAAAGAGGTTCATTTTCATGATCATATCCTGTCCTCTGAAGGTTTGAAAGTTGACCCTGAAAAAGTTAGAGCTGTCTTGGAAATGCCAAAGCCCACTGATGTAAAGTCCGTGCAACGTTTGATTGGATTTGTGACATATTTGGCCAAATTTATGCCTCGCCTCTCAGAGGTATGTGAACCCCTGCGCAGGCTTCTGGACAGAGATTCAATATGGCACTGGCTTCCAAAGCATGATAAAGCTGTGGAGGAAATAAAGCATTTGGTCACAGTTACACCTGTGCTTAAGTATTATGATGTTACCAAGCCAGTCACTGTACAAAGTGATTCGAGTAAAACCGGACTGGGATGTTGCTTGATGCAAGAAGGACAACCAGTTGCATTTGCTTCAAGAGCATTGACTCCAACTGAACAGAATTATGCACAAATTGAAAAGGAGTGCTTGAGCATTGTCTTTGCTTGTTCCCGTTTTCATTATTTTCTATACGGCAGGGACGTGATCACAGTGGAGACTGATCATAAACCGCTAATTGCCATCTTTAAAAAGCCTCTTCTGTGTGCACCTAAAAGACTTCAGAGTATGATGTTAACATTACAGCATTACAATCTCTGTGTCACCTACAAGCCAGGCCCTGAGATGTATATCAGTGACACTCTTAGTAGAGCAATAGCTATGGATGGGGGTTCTGGAGCAGCTCAGAGTTATCACACAGTGTGCACCATGCATTCGGTAATGACTGACTTTGCAAAGATTAACCAGGCAGATTATCTGAATGTCACTGATCAGCGACTGCAGCAGGTTCAGCAGCTCACCATGACTGATGAGAGCCTGCAGATTTTGAAGTCTATTGTACTGGCTGGATGGCCGGACTCAAAAGAAGAGACACCAATCATAGTGAGGGACTATTGGTCATTTAGAGATGAGATCAGCGTACAGAATGGCATTTTGTACAAAGGGCCAAGAGTCATCATACCAAAATCTTTGAGATCTGAGATGCTGGCACGCATACATTCCAGCCATCTTAGAGGTGATGCATGCTACAGACAAGCAAGAGATACATTGTACTGGCCTAACATGCAAAGTGAGATTAAAAACTATGTTGGTAACTGCTCGGCATGCAATGAATATGCTCATGCACAACAGAAAGAACCTATGATGTCACATGAGATACCAGTGCGTCCATGGCAAATTGTCAGCATGGATTTTTTACTTATGCAGGCAAAGACTTTCTGTTAATAGTGGACCATTATTCTGATTTTTGGGAAATTGAGCTTCTCCCAGACTTATCATCTGAGACTACAATAAAGCACTGCAAGGCACAATTTGCACGTTATGGCCAGCCTGAAAGAGTGATCTCGGACAATGGACCGCAGTTTGCATGTGAACAATTTAGACGATTTGCCTCTGAATGGGAGTTTGAGCATGTTACTTCATCCCCACGTTATCCAAAATCGAATGGTAAAGCTGAGTCTGCAGTTAAGATAGTAAAGAATTTGTGCAAAAAAGCTAGCAGTGATAATACAGACCAATGGAAGGCCATATTACATTGGAGAAATACACCCACCGAGGGCATGGGGACTAGTCCTGCACAGCGTCTGATGTCAAGGAGACTTAAGACATCTTTACCAGTAGCCAGCACTTTGCTCTATCCGTGTGTAGTCCAAGGTGTGCCTAAATTGCTACAGCAGAGGAAGCAGATTTCTAAGCTGGGGTATGATAAATCTTCTAAGGAGTTGCCTGACCTTGCTATTGGTGAGCCAATCCGCATGAAGCCCCTTCCTGGAGATCGCACAGGCCGTTGGAGACTTGGTACCTGTGTGCGCACCACGCTCATATCTTGTGGATGTGGAAGGTAATTTGTACAGACGCAATCGTGTGGATTTGCGAGTAGCTGAAGGGACAATACTCATGAGAATGTTGGGCATTCCGTTCCTGGCTTGATTATGGAGCCGGTTGCGCCAATGGTGAATCAGGAATTTGAAAGGCCACAGATTGTTATACCTGAATATGGAGAAAATGAGAACATGGAACATGCAGACATTCCGGATGGCAGTCCATCATTATCACCCGCTAGAGTTATACAGACTCCTGCCCAACGAAATTCATCTCCGACTCCACGTCCTGTTTTTCTCGTAGTGGTCGTCATTCACGGCCACCTGACAGACTTGATTTATAGTTTCAAAATAAACAAAGTAATGGAGGACATTGTTAGCATTGTTAGTTATGTTATGCCTGCAGCATACAAAAAAAAAAAAAAGGAAGATGTTTGTGTAATGTTAATCTAACCTAGTGTTGCCATGTGAGTACCTGCTTGTGATGGGGGTGGACTTCCTGTCCAGGCTGCCCTGTTCAACATGACTACTTGGAACTAGCATGCAGTGTTTGTCTTCATTCAATACATCTCAAACACTTGATCTCTACAATTATGCTTAATTATCCAACTCTTGTTACAGGACGCAAATTTTTCCCATTTCTCTAAGTCTAGTGTCCCTTCTGTCGGAAAACCTGCTCTTTTGAAAATTTTACTTATTCCTTTCAAAGCTTTCCTCCCCTCCCTGTTACTAACAATATCCACGGGTTTGTCGGGCCCTGACATCTTTACAGACCGCGCTCCCATGCCTGGGTGAACGTGCGCGGAACCCCTCCTGATGTGGTATTTTAGCAACCCCTTTTGAGGGACTTAAAATCTCCTTTTAGAGCTTTCCTCCCCTCCCTGTTACTAACAATATCCACGGGTTTGAACCCATTCTGTTGTGGTATTTTAGCAACCCCTTTTGAGGGACTTAAAATCTCCTTTTAGAGCTTCCTCCCCTCCCTGTTACTAACAATATCCACGGGTTTGAACCCATTCTGTTGTGGTATTTTAGCAACCCCTTTTGAGGGACTTAAAATCTCCTTTTAGAGCTTCCTCCCCTCCCTGTTACTAACAATATCCACGGGTTTGAACCCATTCTGTTGTGGTATTTTTGCAACCCCTTTTGAGGGACTTAAAATCTCCTTTTAAAGCTTTTCTTCCCTCCCTGTTACTAACAATATCCACGGGTTTGAACCCATCCTGTTGTGGTATTTTAGTAACTCCTTATGAGGGACTTAAAATCTCCTTTCAGAGCTTTCCTCCCCTCCCTGTTACTAACAATATCCACGGGTTTGAACCCCTCCTGATGTGGTATTTTAGCAACCCCTTATGAGGGAATTAAAATCTCCTTGTGAGATGCTGACTCTGAAGAATCTCTTCTATCCTTGTACCTAAAAAGCTCCTTAAATCCGTCTGTGGACAAATGACTGGGGTTGTAGTGTTGTCCCTTCCTCCCTGTGTTGGTGGAAAATCTGTTAGTACTGCTCCCCAAGTGAGACCTGCATAATAGATTATTTCTTCTGGATCACTGAGATGCGTCCCTAATATTATTGTTAAGTCACTCCAAGGGTCTATCCCTCTGCCTATATAGACTCCTGCTTGTACCTTGTGTTCTTGGTAAACTCCCCACTATTCTTGGAATACGTTCACCTTGTGTCTCTTTCAGACAGTAGCTGTTCTTTATTACTGACCCAATCCTACCCCTTTAACTGTCTTGCATAGGGACATACAATATATACAGTACAATGTGTGCAGGAGAATCTAGTTACTGACACTGGTTTCATTATTCAGCAGACACCCGACTCCCCCCCACCTTTTCAAAAGCATAGACAGAGTACATACAACAGTGCAATGATCCCAAAACAAAGATGACAATAAGTGCTATATCTGACAGACTCTCGACCACCTCTTATATCTGGTTTCTCTGTCTTCTGGATACCCTCTTACTGCTATGTCTGTTATCTGTGTGCAGGAGAATCTATTTACTGACACTGGTTTCATTATTCAGCAGACACCCGACTCCCCCCACCCTTTCAAAAGCATATTGGCAGAGTACATACAACAGTGCAAGGATACAAAAACAAGGATGACAGTAAATGCTATATCTGTTATCTGTGTGCACGGCAGCTGTTTGAGGCTGCACGGGCAAATGGGTCTTAGACCTGGGATTATGTGGTTCCTAGGCCAATAGGTTATGATGTTAGATCAATCATTCTCAATGTAATGTTCCAACAATTCCCTTTTTTAAATGACAACCTATTTTACAATAAAATTCATCATCATTTTCCACATAACCAAATGAGACTTCAGTGCTTGTAATTGCCACCAATCTCGGTGCTACAGACCCTTTGTATTTTCTTAACACAACAACACAGGTACAAGATTTGCATATACCTCTTTGGTTATTTCTCAATTCAAACTGTTTATCAGCATTAGAATACACCTTGGCCATACGCCACCTTTTAAAAATGTAACATTTTTCTGGATATTTGATTAATTCCCCCTGTACACTTGTGACAAATTAGCTGAAGATATTTACCCACAATTCAACAATATAACATAAATGTATGGTACCTTAAAAAAATTTCTTCTGACTGACACTGGGCTCTTTAAGATATTCTCTGACCTTCCCGACTGGACTTCCGCAGATTCATTCAAGAAACGCTGATTCAAATGAGCAGGTAGAAATCTACACATTAAATCTCACTTACCGGTTTTTTTTATCAGCGGTTCTTGAAAGATCAGAGGATTTATTGCCAGTGGAGGAGATGCTGGAATATCTCCGGACGATGCTCCCAAATGATAGGGTATGTTAACCTATTCAGGTCTCTTTATAAACTCTCTGCAGTCATCAGTCAGAATTCTGTTTCTTTTGCAACCGGTTGGAGATCAGTGAATGAAAAGGTGACACAGGATCATTGTGTAACCTAAGCAGTTCATAGTTGACCTGCTTAGGGGCCATAATAGGTTTATTTTATAGCTGGAGGACAAAGGATTCATGTGTGCCAATATATTTAGCCAATCAGAATACACCATGTATGTCTCAAAAACTGTAATACATCAATTGTCATACAAGATTATAATTAGCAATTAGAACATTCTAGAAAATGGTTAGTGCTTCGTTTATCAGTCTTTCGGACATAAACTTCTTTCCAATTAGCCTTGGATATATCTGGCGTTGCCTTGTCCTTGAACACGTCATGCTTTAGAACAAGATATTCGAGGCATAAAGTCTGAATATATCTGTCCAATATTTTTAAGGAAACATGAACCCATTTTGTGATTAACAGTAAATATCTTAATCAATGCAAAAAAGCGTGAATCAATATATTTGCTATACTGCGGAAGCTCCTACACCATCACCGTATATATGGCGAAAATATGTTGCTTGGTGTGAGGCCAGGAATGCCCTCACGGAGGAATTCCAGCTGGGCCGTTTCCTTCACTTCCTACAGTCGGGAGTGACTTTGGGCCTAAAACTGGGGTCCATTAAGATCCAGATTTCGGCCCTGTCTATTTTCTTCAAAAAGAATTGGCTTCTCTGCCTGAAGTTCAGACGTTGTATAGGGAGTGATGCATATTCAGCCCCCTTTTGTGCCTCCAGTGGCACCTTGGGATCTTAACGTGGTGTTAAGTTTCCTGAAGTCACACTGGTTTGAACCACTTAAAACCGTGGAGTTAAAATATCTCACGTGAAAGGTGGTCATGCTATTAGCCTTGACTTCGGCTAGGCGTGTGTCAGAATTAGCGGCTTTGTCACATAAAAGCCCTTATCTGGTTTTCCATATGGACAGAGCAGAATTGCGGAGCCGTCCACAATTTCTGCCAAAAGTGGTGTCATCTTTTCATATGAACCAGCCTATTGTGGTGCCTGTGGCTACTACTGACTTGGAGGATTCCGAGTTACTAGATGTAGTCCGGGCTTTGAAGGTTTTTGTAATCAGAACGGCTGGAGTCAGGAAAACGGAGTCGCTGTTTATCCTGTATGCATCCAACAAGCTGGGTGCTCCTGCTTCAAAGCAAACTATTGCTCGCTGGATCTGTAACACGATTCAGCAGGCTCATTCTTCGGCAGGATTGCCGCAGCCAAAATCAGTAAAAGCCCATTCCACAAGGAAGGTGGGCTCTTCTTGGGCGGCTGCCCGAGGGGACTCGGCATTACAGCTTTGCCGAGCATCTACTTGGTCAGGTTCGAACACTTTTGCAAAGTTTTACAAGTTCGATACCCTGGCTGATGAGGACCTTGTGTTTGCTCATTCGGTGCTGCAGAGTCATCCGCACTCTCCCGCCCGTTTGGGAGCTTTGGTATAATCCCCATGGTCCTTACGGAGTCCCCAGCATCCACTAGGACGTTAGAGAAAATAAGATTTTACTTACCGGTAAATCTATTTCTCGTAGTCCATAGTGGATGCTGGGCGCCTGTCCCAAGTGCGGACTTCTTCTGCAATACTTGTATATAGTTATTGCTTAAATAAGGGTTATTTTATGGTTGCATCAGGTTTGTCTGATGCTCTGTTGTTGTTCATGCTGTTAACTGGGTAAGTTTCTCACATGTTATACGGTGTGATTGGTGTGGCTGGTATGAGTCTTACCCTGGATTCCAAAATCCTTTCCTTGTACTGTCAGCTCTTCCGGGCACAGTTTCCTTAACTGAGGTCTGGAGGAGGGGCATAGAGGGAGGAGCCAGTGCACACCAGTAGTCCTAATTCTTTCTTAGAGTGCCCTGTCTCCTGCGGAGCCCGTCTATTCCCCATGGTCCTTACGGAGTCCCCAGCATCCACTACGGACTACGAGTTATAGATTTACCGGTAAGTAAAATCTTATTTTTACTGTATCCCGACATGTAACTGTAACCTGACATTTTACTGTAGGCTGATCCTCCCCTGTCAAACTCCCTATATAATATAAAGAAGATATCTATAAAATAAACACCTTCTTTGTTTAGTGTAATCCTTTTTATAGTAACACCAGCTTTGTGGAGATCCCTGGAGCCGCGTGGAGGCGAGAGCAACTCTGCCTCAGTTCTACAGTCAGACTCTGCTTTGCTGAACTGGGGTTGGGGCCACACCACAGGAAGTAACAATGCACAGAAAGGGAGCCAATATAGGGGGTCATTCTGACCCGTTTGCACGCTGCAGTTTGTCGCAGCGGTGCGAACAGGTCAGAACTGAGCTTTCGCGGTGGATTCATTGCCGCCAGCTGAAAAAGTGATCGCAGCGGCGATCGCAAGAAGACTGATAGGCGGAAGGCGTTCCGGGACGTCAACTGACCGTTTTCCAGGCGTGGTGAGGCGAACGCAGGCATGTCCAGGAGTTTGGAGGGCGGATGTCTGCCGTCAATCCCGGGACCTTCGTCGCTGGATCCTTCGCACAGGGTAAGTAAGTCTGACCCTGGTCTTGTTTTGCAGGAAACTTTTGTTAGCATAGCAGCCCTGCTATGCTAAAATACACTCCCCCATAGGCGGCGTCTAGTTGATCGCACGAGCAGCAAAAGGTAGGCAAAGGGTGACAGTGGAAGGAAGGGGGAAGCAGAGGGTGATAGCAGAAGGAAGGGGAAGGCAGAGGGTTACAGCAGAAGGAAGAGGGAGGCAGAGGGGGACAGTGGAAGGCAAGGGGAAGCAGACGGTGACAGGAAGAGGCAATGGGTGACAGGGGTACAAGCACAATATCCTACTCAGTTTTGAGAATAGGGGTCATGGACCCTGGTGGGGGCAAGAACACAGCAGCTTCTGCTTTTGTGACAGGGGTTCCCACCCTTTGTGGCTTGTGCTCTCCTCAGTTTGGCACTCGGTCAGGCAGACTCTGACAGCGCCAATTACAGGTCGTCGGCTGCCTTTATTTCACTGACAACAGTAAATTAGAAGTAATGTACAGCTCTGTGTTACTTGTATGTGGCTGTGATCATCAGCGTTGGTAGGTGTCAGGACTCCTCTATCGGTCCGGCACACACAATGTCAGCCCTGCCTCCTTAAGGTAAGGGGCAGGTCCCTCAGGCAGTGGGGCCCACTCTGCTCTCTGCACTGGGCCATTCACCCAACATTGCTCAAAATGATCTGTGGGGGGGGACTCATTGCTGATCTGGGTAGCAGTGGGCCCCTTAGTCCTCAGGGGCCCCGGTGCAATGCAGCTGCTGCACCAATGGTAGTTCCGCCTCTGGACACAGACACCCCTAGTCCCTCATATACCTGGTCCTGGAAGGGCCTATTGTGACATCACAGAGGACCAGATACCCACTATACAACAATAAGAGATGAGTAGTATAAGTGTGGAATGGGGGGTATTTTGTTTTGGAAATACAGTGTATATACTTACCTGAATTGACTGCTGTGTTCAGCGTGACAGCAGATCTGCCGAGACCACGTTCTGCTGTGTACCCTGCGTTACACTCCTGCCATTACGTTTATGCAACAAGAAAACTTTGTGGCAGCCATTTGGCATCATTTATTGTTACAATCTTATTTATGTGTCTATTGATATCTGAAAAGGTCATTTTCAGTCAAATATTATATTCCATTTAGATTTTAATATGTGATAATAAGATTTTACTCACCGGTAAATCTATTTCTCGTAGTCCGTAGTGGATGCTGGGAACTCCGTAAGGACCATGGGAAATAGCGGCTCCGCAGGAGACTGGGCACAATTAAGAAAGCTTTAGTACTACCTGGTGTGCACTGGCTCCTCCCCCTATGACCCTCCTCCAAGCCTCAGTTAGGATACTGTGCCCGGAAGAGCTGCCACAATAAGGAAGGATTTTGGAATCCCGGGTAAGACTCATACCAGCCACACCAATCACACCGTATAACTCGTGATATTATACCCAGTTAACAGTATGAAACAACTGAGCCTCTCAACAGATGGCTCAACAATAACCCTTTTGTTAACAATAACTATATACAAGTATTGCAGACAATCCGCACTTGGGACGGGCGCCCAGCATCCACTACGGACTACGAGAAATAGATTTACCGGTGAGTAAAATCTTATTTTCTCTAACGTCCTAGTGGATGCTGGGAACTCCGTAAGGACCATGGGGATTATACCAAAGCTCCCAAACGGGCGGGAGAGTGCGGATGACTCTGCAGCACCGAATGAGAGAACTCAAGGTCCTCCTCAGCCAGGGTATTTGTAGAATTTAGGAAACGTGTTTGCCCCTGACCAAGTAGCAGCTCGGCAAAGTTGCAAAGCCGAGACCCCTCGGGCAGCCGCCCAAGAAGAGCCCACCTTCCTTGTGGAATGGGCTTTTACAGATTTAGGATGCGGCAGTCCAGCCGCAGAATGCGCCAGCTGAATTGTGCTACAAATCCAGCGAGCAATAGTCTGCTTAGAAGCAGGAGCACCCAGCTTGTTGGGTGCATACAGGATAAACAGCGAGTCAGTTTTCCTGACTCTAGCCGTCCTGGAAACATAAATTTTCAGGGCCCTGACTACGTCCAGCAACTTGGAATCCTCCAAGTCCCTAGTAGCCGCAGGCACCACAATAGGTTGGTTCAAATGAAAAGCTGACACCACCTTAGGGAGAAACTGGGGACGAGTCCTCAATTCTGCCCTATCCATATGGAAAATCAGATAAGGGCTTTTACACGACAAAGCCGCCAATTCTGACACATGTCTGGCTGAAGCCAAGGCCAACAGCATGACCACCTTCCACGTGAGATATTTTAATTCCACGGTTTTAAGTGGTTCAAACCAATGTGATTTTAGAAAATTCAACACCACGTTGAGATCCCAAGGTGCCACAGGAGGCACAAAAGGGGGCTGAATATGCAGCACTCCCTTTACAAAAGTCTGAACTTCAGGCAGTGAAGCCAGTTCTTTCTGGAAGAAAATCGACAGAGCCGAAATCTGGACCTTTATGGAACCCAATTTTAGGCCCATAGTCACTCCTGACTGTAGGACGTGCAGAAATCGACCCAGCTGAAATTCCTCTGTGGGGGCCTTCCTGGCCTCACACCACGCAACATATTTTCGCCATATGCGGTGATAATGGTTTGCGGTCACTTCTTTCCTAGCTTTAATCAGCGTAGGAATGACTTCCTCCGGAATGCCCTTTTCCTTCAGGATCCGGTGTTCAACCGCCATGCCGTCAAACGCAGCCGCGGTAAGTCTTGGAACAGACAGGGCCCCTGCTGTAGCAGATCCTGTCTGAGCGGCAGAGGTCAAGGGTCCTCTGATAGCATTTCTTGAAGTTCTGGATACCAAGCTCTTCTTGGCCAATCCGGAACCACGAGAATCGTCCTTACTCCTCGCCTTCTTATTATTCTCAGTACCTTTGGTATGAGAGGTAGAGGAGGGAACACATAAACCGACTGGTACACCCACGGTTTCACTAGAGCGTCCACAGCTATCGCCTGAGAGTCCCTCGACCTGGTGCAATACTTTTTTAGCTTTTTGTTGAGGCGGGACGCCATCATGTCCACCTGTGGCCTTTCCCAACGATTTACCAGCATTTGGAAGACTTCTGGATGAAGTCCCCACTCCCCCGGGTGGAGGTCGTGCCTGCTGAGGAAGTCTGCTTCCCAGTTGTCCACACCCGGAATGAACACTGCGGACAGTGCTAACACGTGATTTTCCGCCCATCAGCGAATCTTCGTGGCTTCTGCCATCGCCATCCTGCTTCTTGTGCTGCCCTGTCGGTTTACATGAGCGACAGCCGCGATGTTGTCTGACTGAATCAGTACCGGCTGGTTTTGAAGCAGGGGTCTTGCTTGACTTAGGGCATTGTAAATGGCCCTCAGTACCAGAATATTTATGTGTAGGGAAATCTCTTGATTTGACCATAGTCCTTGGAAGTTTCTTCCCTGTGTGACTGCCCCCCAGCCTCGAAGGCTGGCATCCGTGGTCACCAGGACCCAGTCCTGTATACCGAATCTGCGGCCCTCTAGAAGATGAGCACTCTGCAGCCACCACAGCAGAGACAACCTGGTCCTTGGAGACAGGGTTATCAATCGATGCATCTGAAGATGCGATCCGGACCACTTGTACAACAGGTCCCACTGAAAAGTTCTTGCATGGAACCTGCTGAATGGAATTGCTTCGTAGGAAGCTATCATTTTTCCCAGGACTCGCGTGCAGTGATGCACCGAAACCTGTTTTGGTTTCAGGAGGCCTCTGACTAGAGAGGACAGCTCCATGGCTTTCTCCTCCGGGAGAAACACTTTTTTCTGGTCTGTGTCCAGAACCATCCCCAGGAACAGTAGACGCATCGTAGGAATCAGCTGTGACTTTGGAATGTTTAGAATCCAACCGTGCTGTTGTAGCACTTCCCGAGATAGTGCTACCCCGACTAGCAACTGCTCCTTGGACCTCGCCTTTATCAGGAGATCGTCCAAGTATGGGATAATTAAAACTCCCTTTTTTCGAAGGAGTATCATCATTTCGGCCATTACCTTGGTAAATACCCTCGGTGCCGTGGACAGGCCAAAGGGCAGCGTCTGGAATTGGTAATGACAATCCTGTACCACAAATCTGAGGTACTCCTGGTGAGGATGGTAAATGGGGACATGCAGGTAAGCATCCTTGATGTCCAGGGATACCATGTAATCCCCCTCGTCCAGGCTTGCAATAACCGCCCTGAGCGATTCCATCTTGAACTTGAATTTTTTTATATATGTGTTCAAGGATTTCAAATTTAAAATGGGTCTCACCGAACCGTCCGGTTTCGGTACCACAAACATTGTGGAACAGTAACCCCGTCCTTGTTGAAGTAGGGGCACCTTTACTATCACCTGCTGGGAATACAGCTTGTGAATTGCCCCTAGCACAGCCTCCCTGCCTGAGGGAGTTGTCGGCAAGGCAGATTTGAGGAAACAGCGGGGGGGGAGACGCCTCGAATTCCAGCTTGTACCCCTGATATACTACTTGAAAGATCCAGGGATCCACATGTGAGCGAGCCCACTGATCGCTGACATTTTTGAGACGGGCCCCCACCGTCCCTGGCTCCGCCTGTGGAGCCCCACCGTCATGCGGCGGACTTGGAGGAAGCGGGGGAGGACTTTTGCTCCTGGGAACCAGCTGTTTGTTGCAGCTTTTTCCCCCTACCTCTGCCTCTGGGCAGAAAGGACGCGCCTCTTCCCCGCCTGCTTTTCTGGGGCCGAAAGGACTGTACCTGATAATACGGTGCTTTCTTAGGCTGTGAGGGAACATGGGGCAAAAATGCTGACTTCCCAGCTGTCGCTGTGGAAACCAGGTCTGAGAGACCATCCCCGAATAACTCCTCACCCTTATAAGGCAAAACTTCCATGTGCCTTTTAGAATCTGCATCTCCTGTCCACTGCCGAGTCCACAAGCCTCTCCTGGCAGAAATGGACAGTGCACCTATTTTAGATGCCAGCCGGCAAATATCCCTCTGTGCATCTCTCATGTAGAAGACTGCGTCTTTTATATGCTCTATGGTTAGCAATATAGTGTCCCTGTCTAGGGTGTCAATATTTTCCGACAGGGAATCCGACCACGCAGCTGCAGCACTGCACATCCATGCTGAAGCAATAGCTGGTCTCAGTATAATGCCTGAGTGTGTATATACAGACTTCAGGATAGCCTCCTGCTTTCTATCAGCAGGCTCTTTTAGGGCGGCCGTATCCGGAGACGGTAGTGCCACCTTCTTTGACAAGCGTGTGAGCGCCTTATCCACCCTAGGGGGTGTCTCCCAACGTGCCCTATCCTCTAGCGGGAAAGGGTACGCCATTAGTAACCTTTTAGAAATTACTAATTTTTTATCGGGGGAAGCCCACGCTACTTCACACACTTCATTCAATTCTTCAGATGGGGGAAAAACCACTGGTAGTTTTTTCTCCCCAAACATAATACCCTTTTTAGTGGTACCTGGGGTAATATCAGAAATGTGTAAAACATTTTTCATTGCCTCAATCATGTAACGAGTGGCCCTATTGGACATTATATTCGTCTCTTCGTCGTCGACACTGGTATCAGTATCCGTGTCGACATCTGTGTCTGCCATCTGAGGTAGCGGACGTTTTAGAGCCCCTGATGGCCTTTGAGACGCCGGGGCAGGCACGAGCTGAGAAGCCGGCTGTCCCGCATTTGGCATGTCGTCAATTTTTTTATGTAAGGAGTCGACACTTTTACGTAATTCCTTCCACAAGTCCATCCACTCAGGTGTCCGCCCCTCAGGGGGTGACATCACATTTATAGGCATCTGCTCCGCCTCCACATAAGTCTCCTCATCAAACATGTCGACACAGCCGTACCGACACACCACACACACACACAGGGAGTGCTCTGACAGAAGACAGGACCCCACAAAGCCCTTTGGAGAGACAGAGAGAGAGTATGCCAGCACACACCAGAGCGCTATATAATACAAGGACTAACTGAATTATATCTCCTTATAGCTGCTGTTATATATACTGCGCCTAAATTGAGTGCCCCCCCCCCCCTCTCTTTTCTACCCTTCTGTAGCTGTAGACTACAGGGGAGAGTCAGGGAGCTTCCTTCCAGCGGAGCTGTGAGGGAGAAATGGCGCCAGTGTGCTGAGGGAAGAAGCCCCGCCCCTTTTTCGGCGGACTTCTCCCGCATTTTTAAAACTCTGGCAGGGGTATTAATCTACACCTATATAGCCCCTGGGGCTATATATGGTGTATATTTTGCCAGCCAAGGTGTGTAATCATTGCCCGCAGGGCCCCCCTCCCCCAGCGCCCTGCACCCATCAGTGACCGCAGTGTGAGGTGTACAAGAGGAGCAATGGCGCACAGCTGCAGTGCTGTGCGCTACCTTGGTGAAGACAGAAGTCTTCTGCCGCCGCTTTCCTGGACCATCTTCATGCTTCTGGCTCTGTAAGGGGGACGGCGGCGCGGCTCCGGGAACAAACATCAAGGTCGGGTCCTGCGGTCGATCCCTCTGGAGCTAATGGTGTCCAGTAGCCTAAGAAGCCCAAGCTACCACCAGTTAGGCAGGTTCGCTTCTTCTCCCCTTAGTCCCTCGGTGCAGTGAGCCTGTTGCCAGCAGGTCTCACTGTAAAATAAAAAACCTAAATTAAACTTTCTTTTTCTAGGAGCTCAGGAGAGCCCCTAGTGTGCATCCAGCTCGGCCGGGCACAAGATTCTAACTGAGGTCTGGAGGAGGGTCATAGGGGGAGGAGCCAGTGCACACCAGGTAGTACTAAAGCTTTCTTAATTGTGCCCAGTCTCCTGCGGAGCCGCTATTCCCCATGGTCCTTACGGAGTTCCCAGCATCCACTAGGACGTCAGAGAAATGTGATTTGCCACATACCGTATACACGTTTCATGGGGATCGGTATGCGTTCACAGCAGACGGGATGCCGGCGGTCGCAATACTGACGCCGGCATTCTGATGGTTAAGATCCCAACAGGGGTGAGGTAAGAAATCAAATTCCACCCTACCCCCACTAACCGTCCCTTACAGCAGCCTAATCCTCACTTCCCCCCTTAGTGCCTAACCCGAAGCTCCCCCCTGTAGTGCCCAAACCTAACCCCATTCCTGCAGCCTAACCCTAACCCTCCACCTGTAGTGCCTAAACCTACCCCTCGAACCCCTAACCCTAACCTAACCCCCCCTCCCCGCAGCCTAACTCTAACCCTCCACCTGTAGTGCCTAAACCTACCCCTCCAACCCCTAACCCTAACCTACCCCCCCCCTCCCCGCAGCCTAACTCTAACCCTCCACCTGTAGTGCCTAAACCGACCCCTCCAACCCCTAACCCATAACCTACCCCCCCCCCTCTCCCCGCAGCCTACAATTGGGAACGGTAACCTGCGAAGCGAGCTATGTGAGGGAACACGTCGCACTAATTGGGGTTCCCGGTCACTGTACGGAGGAAACGACACCAAAAAACCCTGAAAAAATCATGTCGACATTTTGACCTGTCGACCTAGAAACCCTGTCAACCTTGAAAACCTGTCGACCTAGTTACAGTGGCGGATCTAGACTTAACTTTTAGGGGGGGGGGGGCGGTTTAAGAATTATGACTCCTCCCCCTAATCATAGCCCCTCCCACTTAGTAATGCCCTTCCCGTTCGCTTTTAAATTTCCTATTGTTGCCATTACTAATAAAATGTTGCCAGTTAGTGGAGAGAACCCTGCGCACTGGTGATACAGACTGGCGAATCACCATTCCTTCCATCATAGGTGGTAGAGGATAAGACAGTCGGGCATTTTAAACATGCATGGGATAGACATAAGGATATTCTTACAAAGAAATAAGGATCAGATAAGGTTAGAGATAAAAATAATGTAAAAAAAAAAAAAGGGGGCAGACTAGATGGGCCAAGTGGTTCTTATCTGCCGACAAATTCTGTTTCTACAGCACACAGAATGAGCCGACATTCACATTATAGCACACTGTATGAGCTGAAATTCACATTATAGCACACAGAATGAGCCGAAATTCACATTATAGCATGCTGAATGAGCCGAAATTTACATTATAGCACACTGTATGAGCTGAAATTCACATTGTAGCACACAGAATGAGCCAAAATTCACATCATAGCACACTGAATGAGCCGAAATTCACATTATAGCACACTGTATGAGCCGAAATTCACATTATAGCACGCAGAATGAGCCAAAATTCACATTATAGCACACAGAATGAGCCGAAATTCACATTATAGCACGCTGAATGAGCCGAAATTTACATTATAGCACACTGTATGAGCTGAAATTCACATTGTAGCACACAGAATGAGCCAAAATTCACATCATAGCACACTGAATGAGCCGAAATTCACATTATAGCACACTGTATGAGCCGAAATTCACATTATAGCACGCAGAATGAGCCAAAATTCACATTATAGCACACAGAATGAGCCGAAATTCACATTATAGCACGCAGAATGAGCCGAAATGCACATCATAGCACACTGAATGAGCCGAAATGCACATCATAGCACACTGAATGAGCCGAAATGCACATCATAGCACGCAGAATTAGCCGAAATGCACATCATAGCACGCAGAATGAGCCGAAATGCACATCATAGCACACTGAATGAGCCGAAATGCACATCATAGCACGCAGAATTAGCCGGAATGCACATCATAGCACGCAGAATGAGCCGAAATGCACATTATAGCACGCAGAATGAGTCAAAATTCACGTTATAGCACGCAGAATGAGTCAAAATTCACGTTAAAGCACACTGAATGAGCCGAAATTCACGTTATAGCACGCAGAATGAGCCAAAATTCACGTTAAAGCATGCAGAATGAGCCAAAATTCACGTTATAGCACGCAGAACGAGCCAAAATTCATGTTATAGCACACTGAATGAGCAGAAATTCACATTATAGCACACTGAATGAGCCAAAATTCACATTATAGCACGCAGAATGAGCCAAAATTCACATTATAGCACAATGTATGAGCCGAAATTCACATCATAGCACACTGAATGAGCCGAAATTCACATTACAGCATGTAGAATGAGCCGAAATTCAAATTACAGTACACTGAATGAGCCAAAATAATGCAGGGACATATACACTTTAGTTAGGAGAAGAGGGGGGAGACATGGAACACAGGCACTTTAGCTAGGAGCGGAGGGGGGAGACCTGGAACACAGAGGTGGCACACACACACACACACACACACTTACTTTAGTTTGGAGGGTACACTGACAGGGACACCTGCTGCAGCCAGCAGCATGAGGAGTCGGATGGAGGCCGGGTTCCGCCGCGGCATTGGGAACGAGGTGGAGAGCGCTGCAGCTCGGCGGGAGACGGGGAGAGAGAGAGAGCGTCCTGACGCGCGTACAGGAAGGAGGGGGCGTGGTCGGAACGCTCTCTCTCTCCTCTTCCCCCGCCGCGCTGCACCGCTCTCCACCTCGTTCCCAACACCGCAGCGGGACCCGGCCATCCATCCCGGTGGCGGTATGTTTAGGGGGGGGCGTTCGCCCTAATCGCCCCCCGCTAAATCCGCCACTGCCTAGTTATACCTATAGTGGTCGATCCAAACATTGTTGACCTAGACACAGTTGATCCTATGATCCACACCCAATAAATCCCCGGCTGCATCATATTTATGGCAACGTGGCCATGAGATCGGACGGCAGCAGAAGGCGGTCCGTAACTATACAAGAGTCACATGATCAGATGCCTGACCCACTACCTGTGAAGAGCTGCAATGTGTGGTAAATGGGTGAGGTAATGCTGATACAGTGGTTATAACTACGAAAGATCTTGATATACAATATATACAGTAAAGTTAATAAAATCTGTTTGTTGACTTTGGAGCTGCTTTATATTCTTCCAGCAGCATTTATACACATTACAGTCACTGCTTAACTGTGATTAAATGTCTGTGTTGTGCGGACAGCAACATACCCTCCAACATTTTAAACATAAAAATCGGTACAAATTAGGAAAGGGGCGTGGCCACGAATAAAAGGGACATGCCCACACCCCTTTTCATATACTTTCAATGGAAGTTTGGAGATCCAAAAATCGGTACAGACCATAAAAAAGGTCCTGTACCCGCCAAAAAGGTGCAGCTGGAGGGTATGGAGCAATATGCTATTTAGGCTCACCAGCCTCGCCTTACACTGCGCCCACCAGGTCACATGGATGAGATGTAAGGGGCGGGGAGGCATGGTACCTGGCAGTACTGGCTCCAGTCACTGGATTCTACCGTCTGCAGTAGCACATAGTTGCCCACCCTCTCTCATTCTGCAGGAGACTCCCTGAAATAGTAGCAATCTCCCTCACTCCCTGAATGGTCCCTAAATCTCCCTGAAAAAAAAAAAAGAAATCCTAGATACATACATTTAAATGGTATCATCAGTGACATTTCCCTATATTGGTTATAAGACACAATGATCCCTATGGCTACATGCAGGGCCGGTGCTAGGGTGTTCGGCGCCCTCCTGCAAACTATCAATTTTGCGCCTTTCTACAAATTCAAATGTGACCGATCTCATCCTCAGAGCTGTAACTAGACATTTTGGTGTCCCCCCAACCCACCCCTCCCCTCCAGATCCATAAATATCGGGTCATAAAAAAATGACATAAAATATAGGGACGTAAAATAATTATGACGCACAGTAGTAGCACTTATATACATTATGCCAGGTAGTGCCCCTTATATACATTACGCCAGATACAGCCCCCTTTTACATATTGCACCAGGTAGAGCCAGTCACACATTATTCCAGGTAGAGCACCCTTTTACACTGAGCCAGGTAGAGCACCTTTTTACACATGCAGCTTCAGCTTCCCCCAGCAGGGGGAAGCGCCAAAAACATAGGGACCACAGAATAGTACCAATTCACATTACACTACACAATAGTGTTCGCTAGTCACATTACACCTCATAGTAGTGTCCATTAGTCACATTACAGTGCACAGTAGTGACCGTTAGTCACATTACACCCCATACTAGTGTTCGCTAGTCACATTACACTGCTCAGTGTTGTTCGCTCGTCACATTACACCTCATAGTATGCCCTTTAGTCACATTACACTGCACAGTAGTGTTCGCTAGTCACATTACACTGCATAGTAGTGTCTGTTAGTCACATTACACCGCACAGTAGTGTCCGTTATTCACATTACACCGCACAGTAGTGTCCGTTATTCACATTACACCACACAGTAGTGTCCATTACTCACATTACACAGCACAGTATTGTCCGTTATTCACATTACACCGCACAATAGTGTCCGTCAGTCACATTACACCGCACAGTAGTGTCCGTTACTCACATTACACAGCACAGTATTATCCGTTAGTCACATTACACCGCACAGTAGTGTCCATTACTCACATTACACAGCACAGTATTGTCCGTTATTCACATTACACCGCACAGTAGTGTCCGTCAGTCACATTACACAGCACAGTATTATCCGTTAGTCACATTACACCGCACAGTAGTGTCCATTACTCACATTACACAGCACAGTATTGTCCGTTATTCACATTACACCGCACAATAGTGTCCGTCAGTCACATTACACAGCACAGTATTGTCCGTTAGTCACATTACACCGCACAATAGTGTCCGTCAGTCACATTACACCGCACAGTAGTGTCCGTCAGTCACATTACACAGCACAGTAGTGTCCGTCAGTCACATTACACCGCACAGTAGTGTCCGTCAGTCACATTACACCACACAGTAGTGTCCATTACTCACATTACACCGCACAGTAGTGTCCGTCAGTCACATTACACAGCACAGTATTGTCCGTTATTCACATTACACCGCACAGTAGTGTCCGTCAGTCACATTACACCACACAGTAGTGTCCATTACTCACATTACACAGCACAGTAGTGTCCATCAGTCACATTACACAGCACAGTAGTGTCCGTCAGTCACATTACACCGCACAGTAGTGTCCGTCAGTCACATTACACAGCACAGTAGTGTCCGTCAGTCACATTACACTGCACAGTAGTGTCAGTCACATTACACCGCACAGTAGTGTCAGTCCCATTACACCGCACAGTAGTGTCAGTCACATTACACCGCACAGTAGTACTCACACAGGAGAGCACCTTGTACACATGCGGCCAGGTAGAGCCCGTTATACATATTATGCCAGGTACATCCTTCATTCCCTCCACAGCACAGCCCCAGTACCTGCAGGAGGTCCCCGACTCCGGCGCTGCTCCTCCTCTG
Source organism: Pseudophryne corroboree (assembly GCF_028390025.1). Taxonomy (NCBI): domain Eukaryota; kingdom Metazoa; phylum Chordata; class Amphibia; order Anura; family Myobatrachidae; genus Pseudophryne; species Pseudophryne corroboree. The sequence goes on from NC_086450.1 coordinate 498,019,469, forward strand.
CCTTCTCCTTATGTCTCTCGGAGGCGCCGTTACCCCTGCAGCAGCGGCTCTGTAGGATGTCGGCAGTTATGCAGAGAGGGAGGGAACGGGTACTAATTTCTCGGGCCACTGACTGATGGAGGGCCCAGTGTGGCCCTGGTCCACCGCACTCCCTACCCCCTCCCTCCTTACTGGACAGCAGCATAAGCATGCATCTTGGCAGCACAGCACATGCTGCAGTGTGCTGTGCTGTGCTGCTGCTGCTGCTGAGCCAATGCCTATCTGGATAGTGTGGGGGAAGTAATCACACTCCCCCCTCAAATTGGCTCAGGACCCTCACACCCCCCTCGAACCCCTACACCCTGCTTGGCACACCAAAGTTATAAAAAAAAAAAACTTTTTCCACAAGGGGGCGTGACCACGCCTCCCGCGATTAGGCCACGCCCCCAAAATGATACCCATCGGGCGGCCGCTCTCTGGGGAAGGAAGGATGGGGGGAGAGAGCCGCGCTACACGCTGCCAGCATCAGCGGGGTTGCAGAGCAGGACGGCGCCTCCCTGCACTGCATCCCCTTGCTGAGCGGGTAGCGCCGGCTCTGGCTACATGCATTTTAAAGGTTTCTTGTGGCCACTTACAGTATATGGAACCTCTTGTAAAACACAATACACAAACAAATCCTGCAAAATATAAGAGTATTTTTTTCAACAAGTAGATCTTACTAACAGGGCCGGCTCCGGGGCTTGTGGCGCCCCGGGCGGCTTTAGGGGGCGTGGCTTTGTACAGGGGACGCCCCCTGTACAGCTGAATTGATGTGCGGTGCGCGATGACGTCATCGCGCACCGCACAGCAAAGGTCCTCTCTACGAAGGGAAACTAGACGCGTAGCGTCTAGTTCCCTTCGTGGAGAGGACCTTTGCTGTGCGGTGCGCGATGATGTCATCGCGCACCGCACAGTAAAGGACCTCTCCAGGAAGAGAAACTAGACGCGTACGCGTCTAGTTTCCCTTCCCAGCGGCAGCGGACGGGGGCAGCGGGCAGGGGGCACACACCAGCAGCGGATCTTGCCCTGGTGCGGCGCCCTCCGGAAGGCGGCGCCCCGGGCAAAAGTACTGCTTGCCCGTGGCAAGATCCGCTACTGCTTACTAACTTTGGGGCTCATTTACATTTGGATGTCAGTCATTTTCATGACACGCCTCTCAGATGTAACAGTACACGCCCGCACTGATAGGTGTTACTTTCACAATCTCCCTGACATGCTTTCTCAAAAGTAGGCAAGTATGCAGTAGCATGGTCTCCAACCTTATACACACAGAGGCTCCCAGCTAGGAGCTGATTGGCTGGTGCGTTATCACCTGGCACTTATCACTGGTTTATCACTTCTCCAGGCTTAATACATCTGCCCCATAGTGTGTTATTAATTATATTGCACTGTAAGCCATACTTGCCGATATTCTGGCTGCTCTCTGCGGGAGAGAGCAGCCAGGTCGGCTCAGTAAGGAGGCAGGGGCAGGCTGTGACGTGGGGAGGAGGCGGGCCTGGGGCGGAGCAGGGGCGGGGTGGGGTGGAGTTACTATGTCACGTCCTTTAAGCCACGCCCCCCGCTCTGTAATGCCGCGATCCCCGGCATTACACTGCAGGGGGCGTGGCTATGATGACGCGATTCAGCAAGAATAGCGTCATCAACTGCCCGGACCGCCCACTTTACACAGTAAGTGGGCGGTCGGGCAGGGTGACTGCTGCTTGGCCGGGAGACTTGCCTGCTCTTCCGTGGGGCCGGGAGGGTCACCCGATTTTCGGGAGCCTCCCGGCCATTCCAGGAGAGTCGGCAAGTATGCTGTAAGCATGATTACATATTTTAATTAATCAATACAGCATTAACATGAAAAGCATAACTGATTTAATATGTTTGCGTATGAAAAAAATTATAATGTTGTTGTATAGTAACATTACTCTCTGTCTGATACAGCGCCGGCTGATACATCACGTTTGTAGATACTGCTATTTGTGATTCCTGAGTAAAATGATTTAGGGGCCTATTCATCAAACAGCAGATTCCACGTGTTTTAAGCAAAGAGACATTCATTACTGCTACACAGCAGGAGACACCACTCGTATTCCCTGCAAACAGCGCTGTTCCAACACTAGTATGGGGACGTAAAGTCATCAATCAGTTTTCGGAGCTTGAGTGGGTAAAAACGCCTTCTTCAGGTGGCATTAGCACACTGCGCCTCACTCCTGGAAGGAGATCTGCTATGCAAACAGAGTTCCAATATATATATATATATATCTCTTCCTGGCACAAATTAGCGGTGAAAGCGTGTATGATTGGGATTATGGGGGTCATTCCGAGCCTTTCGCACGCAGCGGTTTTTTGCTGCGGTGCGAACAGGTGCGGAATGCGCATGTGCAGCGGCCGCAGTGCGCGTGCGCGACGTTGCCCGGCGACAGGGGTTGCCGGGTTACGTCGCGGCCACCGACAGAAGTGGTCGCAGAGCCGACCTCAAAGAAGATTGACAGGCATTCCAGGGCGGATCCGGACCGTTTGAAGCCGTTTTCGGGGAGTGGTGAGTAAAACGCAGGCGTGTCCAGGACAACGGAGGGCAGAGGTGTGACGTCAAAGCCGGGCCCGTTATCGCAGGGATTGTCGCACAGGGTAAGTATGTCCAGGGCTAGTCTTGTGTTGCTTGGAATTTTTTAGCTTAGCAGGGCTGCACAAGCAATCGCAGCTCTGCTAAGCTAAAATACACTCCCCCATAGGCGTGGACTATTGATCGTAGCAGCAGCTAAAAGTTACTGGCTGTGATCAACCCGGAATGACCACCTATGAGACAGATGCTTTTAGGAGCAGCTGTCCCTGCACTGGAGCAATACAGAATCACTCCGCTAGTTTGGTCTGTGCCGCTGCAAATCACAGCTAGATAGCTAACTATTAATAATCAATAGGTCTCTCACTCATCTCTATAGAGACAGAGAGGTTGTGGCTGGATGTTGCTCGCAAGGAAAAAATGTATTAGAGTCCAAAGGTAATGGCTTTTGAATACAATTTTTAATATACAGTAAGTTGCAAAAGCTTGTAGCTATTACTGACCATTTATTGCTTATTGCCCAAACCCATCACCCAATAGACCTCTAGTGCCTAAATATTTCTAGCTGTGTATAGAGGAATGAGCATCAGCTTGCTCCAGGGATCTGATGAGAGGCTTTTTGGTGTCCTTTAGAATCTCGTACAACTTGAACTTGTCACCATCACTCCAAGACCTGATAAAGACATAGAGAGCTCTCATCTTCTCCTGGGAGGTCGGTCTGCTGCGCACATAGTCATAATGCTCATTTGTCAGAAGCTGTGCACTTATGAGTTTATCCAGAACTTCCGTTACCAGGTGCACCCCATGGATCAGATCTTCTCGATGTTTATCCACAAAGTGTGCCTTACACAGAGGATTACCTGTAATCATACAAACACACACATTATATATATATAAATATATATTACTGTCTAATCTCTCGGCCGTCTTTTGCTTGGACATCTTCACTACCTTTATTGCTGTGTCTGACTGGAGTACAGAATATTTAGGCAACTCTAAAGCACATACACTTACTAAAAGAATTCACATCTCATAATACAGATATGGATAAGGGTATCATCAATATGACAGGGACTCTGCATGCAATAACACAACCAGAGAGGAAAAGTTTAGGACTCTGAGATTGTGGGAGGAAGACCACAACAAGTATGTGTAGATCTTACAAACAGAGGCGTCACTAACTTCTGTGATACCCGCTCCAGCAGCCTGAATCAATAAGCGCACCAAATGCACCTGCCAAAAAAATGGGGTGGGGCCTCGCTGTAGGGGGCGTGGCCTTGCTGGAAGTGTGTGGACTCACTGCCCAACCCTCCGTTTTAGATGCTGGTTGCCCTTGAAAAGTATCTGTCTGCGGTGGCGGCTCCTACACTGTGACAGGAGCCGAGTGCCGCATGTATACGTTACATTGCAGCACCCGCCATTTTGGTGTCAACCTTCGGCAGGTGACACACAGGAGTGGCCCACACCCCTATAGTGACGTCACTGCATACAAATCCACACAGTTAAGGCCTTGGTGGGAATCAACCCCAAGACCTCAGTGCTGTTAGGCAGTAATACTAACCACTAGCTACATTTATACATACAGCAAACGAGCAACTCTAAACAATATACTTAAAATGGAAATGATTAGAAATTATTTCTGCCACTGTGGTTACATTGTTCTGGCTTATTTTCTTCCATTCTGCTTAATTCATTTATCACATTTTATAGTATATTTATCTTTAGAATTTTCCACTGCAGACAGAATATCAGGGCCGGAATACAGGAGGGGCGGGAGGTGCGGTCGTCCTGGGGCCCCCACACTCTTCAAGTAACATAAAACTGGAGTACATCACTTAGCTGCTGTCTCCGTTTTCATCTTCTTCGGCGGCTCAGCTGCGCTTTAACAGCAGCCGCCGCCGAGGAGCTTCACTACAGTCAGAGTCTCACGGGATGATGACGTCAAATCCCGCGAGGCACTGACTGTCCATAGCTGCGGCCGTTACGATATGGGCAGGAAAGAGCCAGTCGCAGTGGCTCTAGACCACTACCCCCCAGTGTAAAAATAAGGAGCCCTACACATTTAGCGATGTCAGCGATTTGGACGATGATCGATCTGAATGATGATTGTTATTGACTTGCATTGAGAACTATGGTAAACAATCATTCAGCGTCGGTGTCTCCACACTAGACGATATGAATGATATATATCGTTCATCTCTGAACTAGATCGTTCATATTGCCCATCAATGTCGCTAAGTGTGTAGCCAGTATGTGCTCTGTACAGGAACAATATAACCCACCCAAATCTAACTCTCTCTGCACATGTTACATCTGCCCCCACCCCACCCCACCTTTGCCCATTAGAAAAAGATTTTGCTTTTGCAATCCACGCTGAATTAGGCCCATAGAGCTATATAGACATATAACATATATTTATATATATATATATATATATATATATATATATATATATACACACACATATATATATCGCTATTATGTCACTCTGATAATTTTATTGATAGGGGCACCCACAAGTTTGCTACCCAGGGGTCCCCACAGACCTTAATCCGGCCCTGCTGAATATAGAGTATACAATAGAATATATGTTACCTTTAGGGAATTTTTGAATCCAAACTGGTTTGTCCTTCCTCTCCAATATCACAGAAATGTTCATTTCCGGTGCATTTTCTTTCACATTAATCTCTATGAAGGGACAATTCTCTAGTTCTCCCTTGATATTAATCTGTATAGTCTAGAAATACAAAGAAAGATCACTATAGTGCCATCATTTATATGAAAGTACACGATACTTTCTGTTTCCTGAACATTTGTGAGCTCTGGGCAGTAGGGGAAATCGGGAATTCCATTTTGAAAACAGGAACCTCTTTGGCCTCTATTACACCAGATAAGGTGACCCCACGGAGCATATCCAATTAGCCACGTTAACTTTTTTCTACACGCTGTACATGACATTTTTCTATTTTTCTATACTTAACACACATAAAAACCACATGCTATCCTAATGCACCTGTTTTTTACTCTCTCAAAATGATTTTAGCGCTCGATAGTAACTGACTGCTGCCGCTGCTGTGATTCTTCGGTTCCAGTCTGGTTCAACCTTCTATATCCCTCCAGGTATAGTCCGGTTAAGCCTTCAGTTCTGTGGCTCCAGACCAGTTCAAACCTGCTATTCCTCTTCGGTTGTAGTCCAGTCCAGGCTTCATAGCTTCAGCTTGTCTTCTCCAGTCCAGCCTGCACATCATCAAATTGTGTCATCCATTACAGTTCGTGCCCGGTCCAGGCTGCATGTCTTCAGCCTTTTTTCCCCAGTCTAGCTTACACTTCTTCAGCTTGTGCCATATATTCCAGTTCTTGTAGGGTCCAGCCTGCACATCCTCAGCCAGTGTCATCCATTCCAGGTCCAATCCAGTCCAGTCTGTATATCTTCAGTCTGTGTTCCTGCTTCAGCATCCTGAGCTATAGTGATTACAGCATTGTCATAGTGCCCAGTGCCAAGCCTTTAGTTCAATATATTCAGTGAATTCAAGAAAGTCTTTTGTTTGCAACTCACCTGCTCACTGCAGGGCTAAGTGGACTTTTGCTATGACTGATACTTCAGACTGTATAACAAACAATTACTGCATTCTCAGCACCACAACTCCAAGACTACTTCATGGAGACTCTGTTGATTATACCATCGCTGTGACCATCTCTGGTGACTGTTTCCTAAGGGTCCTCTCTATGAGAGTTGGGGTTCGTGCTAAGTCTTCATTGGTTTGGTCAGTTCCATGTACTGGGAACTGGGCACTGAATCTATGTATGTCTCTGGGGGTTTAGGTTCAAGGCACGTAGCTCAGGTATTTGGGTTGACTCATTCTCAATGGTTTCTAAGTGGCCTATTGATGGCCTGCTTACACTTTGTTCTGTTCCTGAGTTCTCAAGCACTAGTTCCAGCAACACGGTTCAGGTCTGGGGTTGAGTTCTCTCAATTGGTTCCCGCAGTAGACTTAGGGTCTCAGTTATCAATGAGCGATAAAACTCATTATGAATGACAAAACTTGTTGCGAGATATATGGTGCTCCAGCCAATCAGCTACTGTAATGTGTTCAGCTGTTAACTATCACGTGTGTGAAAAATGACAGTTGGAAGCGGATTGGCTGGAGCACCATTTATCATACGCAACGAGTTTATCGTTCACAGTGAGTTTTTTCACTCATTGATAAATGGGCCCCTTAGGGTTTCTAGTGGTCGATGACCTCCCTGATGACACTCGGTTAGTTCCTGTGTAATTGGATGATTCATGACTAAACACCTGATGTTCACCATGTTTCAAGTACTTCATCAGTCCAATCCACGGGTCCCGAACAAGATCCAAGTCCTTAACTTAAGATACTGCATGGAATACAGGAAAAGCCTATATACTGTGCATGGACTAAGGGGAATTTTGAGCAGGGACTAATCTGTTTGGCATCTGCAAATACCCTCTTATTGGACCCTTTACCATGCAGTGGTTTCTATATTGAACATACTGTACCTGCTGCCCACAGTGGACCTATTTACTGTATGGCAAGTTTGGACTTTGTGGTGCCGTTTGAACTTTTATACCTACATGGATTGTCATTGGAAATTTTATCAGGAATAATTTTTCTTAAGTGCTATTGTGACAAGATCACTGGAATAGTGGTGGAAGGCAGTTATATTTGCCCCAGGTTTCTTACCTATGTGTTTACAACCCCAGGAATATTGTGTTTGTTCTGCTGAGAGCTTTTGGCTTTTGGTAAGAACTGGATACAGGGTCCTGGGTTTGAATGTGAGAAGAGAGGGCGGGTTCTCTGTCCATTTAGGCCCAGTTCGGGTCTTTGGGCTGTTAGCCTTACAGAAAGCTAATTAGGGCTTTCAGCTATAGGTGTGTGTTTTAAAGGCTGACAACCTGATCACTGCTCTCTCACACTGCCTGGGGAAAAGGAGAGACTATGGAGTCTCTGTGAGAGAAACCTGCTGCTTGAAAACCAGTGAGCTGTGCCTGGTAAAAACATCTTGTATTTTTTTAATGCGTAAGGATTATCCTGTGTATAGTTAGCGCCGTACGGCAAGGTGTTTATTTTGATGTTTGTTGCTATTTTACAGTACAATAAAACTGGTTGAGACCAGTTGCACCCAACCAATGGACTTGTGTGATCTCTCAGCTGCTGCACACTATCTACATCAGGAGATGGTACCTGTTCCCCTGACCCTGTTACAGCAACTAAACCTTTATGCAGGGCCGTCTTTTCGTATGGGCTCAGTGGGCTCTTGCCCAAGGGCCTCAAGAGAATAAGGGCCCTAGTCTTATAGCTGAGGGTCCCCTCTTTCCAGGGGTACCAGATTTTTGAAAATCGGCTCTGGGGAACCGGAGATATCCGACTTGAAAACAGTGGTCCCCATCCAAGCTTGTTAATTGCTCTCCCCAGCCAGATATTTCGGGTTCTGTCTGGCTTTGAGTATTTCTAAGGGTATACTCCAAAAGCCCTGACTCTCCACTTTTAGTGGACACTGGCAGCTTGTTTCTACTGTTCCCAGAACCAGAGATATCAGCCTTGAAGCAGCTGGTCCCTGCTCCAGCTCCACATGCCTAAAATGCAGTTGTAAATATTCATTGGTCTGGCTCCTGAACTCCCCAAGTCCCCAGAACCTTCTGAAAGGTGGGACTCTCTAGTATTTTATTCCATTCAAAGCTAAGAAATATATGTTCAGGAATTTGAGATATCTGCAGTCAAGCAAGCTGCCCCCCCACCGTAAAGTATTACGCCCACTCCACTAGCCCCCCCCCCCCTACGTATTAAACACCCCCTACCACCCTGGAAGTCATCTACCAGGGCTTCTTCATTCAGCCCAATGACCCCTTCTACAGTTTAGCCCCATCTGTGCAGAAAAGGAGTAATTAGCAGAAATCACTGCTTCAGGTCCTACATGCTGGGCAAAAGATAGAACACCCCCTACTGCCCGCAGGACATCAAAGCTGCTGCTGATAGCTCCTCCCACCCCTACCGCTGGAGCATGGGTAGGGGGCCCAGTGCATTGCTGTGCCCAGGGGCCCACACTGCTGTTAAGACGGCTCTGCCTTTATGTTTTATGAACTCTCCCATTTTTATATATATTTAAAAAAAAAAATGTATGTGTTGTTTTATGTCTATATGCCGGTATTAGCTGCATTATTTATAACTGACCTTGTAAGATCTTTTACAATTGTGTTCATCATTCTACTGCAGTGGTGGCCAACCAGTGGCTCTTGAGCCGCATGCGGCTCTTTCTTCATTCAGATGCGGCTCCTGACACTTGAGATTAGGTGACCGCAAAAGATCCAGAAACCACTGTGCTCCAGCCAGGCACGCAATGCCAGCATCACTAATACCCCTTTCACATCGCACAAATAACCCGGTACCGACACGGCATATTGCCGCGTCGAACCGGGTCAGTGTGCGATGTGAAAGCACACTGGGTGATTTAGCGGGTCGCCTGACCCGGTAAATCAACCCAGTAAAAAAGAAGGGTTTTACCCGGGTTGATTACCGGGTCAGTTGCGGTGTGAATGGGAGCCGTGTCGATGCGACAAGGTTCCCATTCACAAGATAGGGAGAGGCGGCGCTGGAGACGAGCTCATCTCCCGACGCCACCTCCACCCCCGCCCCTGCTGCTGCTGCGCGCTCCGTTGTCATGGCAACCGACCCGGTATATTGCCGGGTCGGAAAGCCTACAACGGAGCGCAAATGCCGGATCCCACCCGGTATGGACACGTTTGTCTTACCGGGTAGGACCCGGCATTTGCGATGTGAATGCATGAGTGGACTGAGGGAGCTGGATACTAGGTGAGAACCCACAGCTACCTCAGCATGGACCACCTCGGGTTTGGAGCAGGGGCTACTGGACACATGAAGGGCTACTACAGTCGCATGGGGGGCTGGAGTGACACATGGAGGAACTGAAGTGTATTATGTTAATCTTGCTTTTAAATGTATTTTATTTGGATTTGTCCCTTTCTATGTATTTCATTTTGGATCTGGCTTTTTCAATGTATTTTATAACGGGCGTGGCCTAGCGGGCACAAGACCACGCCCCATTTTTGCACACGTGCCTTCTGGCGTCCACATGGTGTCGGCTCTTTGGCATGCCCAAAGATTTTTCTTGGCTCTTTGTCGCTGACTGATTGGCCACCCCTGTTCTACTGCATAATAGTGATTTCTTATCCAATTGTAAGTTTCTACATTATTATTTACATGTACTATTATAGGTGTTGTGCTGGAATCCCTTTTTGTTTCTTTTGTATTTCCATTGTTTTTAGGGTTAGGAGGAGCTCTAGATTCCAATTAGCTGCAGACCTATATTAGGCACCAACAATCCTCGATTAGCGCAGCCACTTTCTCTATCTACAAGCAGTGGCCGGTCTTCAAGATTCCTTACTGCCCTATTGTTTTGGATTTAGGGATATATTTACTAAGCCTTAGATGGAGGTAAAGTGGATGGAGATAAAGTACCAGCCAATCAGCTCCTAACTGTCATTTTTCAAACCCAGCCTGTAACATGGCAGTTAGATGCTGATTTACTGGTACCTTATCTCCGTCCACTTTACCTCCTGCTAAGGCTTAGTAAATAGACCCCTTAGTGCCTTAAACCAGGGAGAGGCCATTTAAAGAGGATAATTGTGGCCAGCTATGGAAATGTTACCTTCCAAGACATATGGGAAATTTTATATATACACTGTACACAGGCTTGGACTGGCCCACAGGGGTACAGGGGAAACCACCGGTGGGCCCCGCTGACTGGGGGCCCACCTCCTGCTCTAAGGATCAGGTTCCAGACTGTGCACTTGAATTATACATTATACATATGTTACCTTATACTGGACTATGGTGTATTTCTACAGTGCATTGCTGTTATTAATCTGGTACATTATCATGCATGCAGCAGCTGCATTTACTGTATATATTTACGAAGGGGCCCAGACGTTGCACTCTCTAATGGTTAGTCAAACCAATGAGGTGGCAGGCCACACCCCCTCTGCAGACTGGCTACACCCGTAACACAAGCCCCTATCACTGCATTCCCCCGGTGGGCCCTACATGCCCCAGTCTGACACTGACTGTGCAGAGGGGTGGAAAGTTAGCAGGGTGTGTGTTGTGGGAGCTGGGATTGGGAGGGTCCGTAGAATTCCAGGTTTTTGGGCAGTGTCTCCCTTTTTCTACAGCCAGAAACACTTGTTTCTCCTCACACTAATTTCTTGTTCTCCTCTTCAGCACAGGTTGGAAAGAAGTCTGCATGATGGTAGGTAAAATGTATATGACCATTGTGGGGTGGAAGTGGGGAGCTGTGGAAGGGGGAAGAGGACATATTTGCTGCTGTTACTAATTTGATTTTCCTTTTATTATTTCATAGGAATCTTCTTTGGAATTTCTTCTTTATCTGGCAGTAAAAAAATCTGCATATCCGGAAACAATGTACTGTTCTTCCACCAATAATGTCAATTTCATTTGTTTTCAATAGAGATGAGCGGGTTCCCCGAACTCTACGTGGTTTACATGGGTTCGAGGCAGCCTTGGTTCTTCCTGCCTGACTCGGAAAACCCGAACGAGGCAAAACGTCATCATCCCGCTGTCGGATTCTCGCGAGATTCGGATTCCATATAAAGAGCCGCGCATCGCCGCCATTTTCACTTGTGCATTGTAGAGAGAGCCAGAGGACGTGGCTTACGTTCTCTGAGTGGAAAGCTCAATATCAGCTCAATATCAATGCTCAGTATCAGTGCTGCATTGTGGTGACCAGTATACTACAGTACAATAGTCCAGTGCTGCATCTCGCTGCTCAGTGTCAGTTCTATTGTCCTCATCAGTGCTCAGTATCACTGCTCATTGTCTTGTGCTGCATTGTGGTGACCAGTATACTACAGTACAATAGTCCAGTGCTGCATCTCGCTGCTCAGTGTCAGTTCTATTATCCTCATCAGTGCTCAGTATCACTGCTCATTGTCTTGTGCTGCATTGTGGTGACCTGTATACTACAGTACAATAGTCCAGTGCTGCATCTCGCTGCTCAGTGTCAGTTCTATTATCCTCATCAGTGCTCAGTATCACTGCTCATTGTCTTGTGCTGCATTGTGGTGACCAGTATACTACAGTACAATAGTCCAGTGCTGCATCTCGCTGCTCAGTGTCAGTTCTATTGTCCTCATCAGTGCTCAGGATCACTGCTCATTGTCTTGCTGCTGCATTGTGGTGACCAGTATACTATAGTACAATAGTCCAGTGCTGTTCTCGCTGCCCAGTGTCAGTTCTAGTATCCTCATCAGTGCTCAGTATCACTACTCATTGTCTTGTGCTGCATTGTGGTGACCAGTATACTACAGTACAATAGTCCAGTGCTGCATCTTGCTGCCCAGTGTCAGTTCTATTGTCCTCATCAGTGCTCAGGATCACTGCTCATTGTCTTGCTGCTGCATTGTGGTGACCAGTATACTACAGTACAATAGTCCAGTGCTGTTCTCGCTGCCCAGTGTCAGTTCTAGTATCCTCATCAGTGCTCAGTATCACTACTCATTGTCTTGTGCTGCATTGTGGTGACCAGTATACTACAGTACAATAGTCCAGTGCTGCATCTCACTGCTCAGTGTCAGTTCTATTGTCCTCATCAGTGCTCAGGATCACTGCTCATTGTCTTGCTGCTGCATTGTGGTGACCAGTATACTACAGTACAATAGTCCAGTGCTGTTCTCGCTGCCCAGTGTCAGTTCTAGTATCCTCATCAGTGCTCAGTATCACTACTCATTGTCTTGTGCTGCATTGTGGTGACCAGTATACTACAGTACAATAGTCCAGTGCTGCATCTTGCTGCCCAGTGTCAGTTCTAGTATCCTCATCAGTGCTCAGTATCACTGCTCATTGTCTTGTGCTGCATTGTGGTGCTCAGTATACTACAGTACATTACTAAAAGTCCAGTGTCTTGTGCTGCATCTTGCTGCTGTAGAGTGCTGTGGTAGTAGTGTCCTGTCACTGTACATAGGTCATCGTCATTCCAGTCACAGAGGTATCTGGGGGGTGACAATTCCAGAGTGCTTTTGTGCTGCTCACTAATATTACTAGTACAGTGTCTTGTGCTGCATCGTGCTGCTCAGTGTCAGTTCTCTGTAGTATCATCAGTGCTCAGTATAATCAGTGATCAGTAAAATCAGTAAAATCAGTGATCAGTAAAATCAATGATCAGTAAAATCAGTGATCAGTATAATCAGTGCTCAGTATAATCAGTGCGCTGTTAGACGTGCGCCCGTTATCCGCCATTGGTGCAGTGGGATTTAGACAATTGATGAGGTTATTGTGTCCCCGGTACCAAATCCCATCTAGATTCCACTTCACTAGGCAGGCGATAGCAAGATTTTGCCAATTAATTCCAGTGATTTGGACGTAGCATTACAGTGATTTTACCAATTAATATCAGTGATTTATAATTATTAATTACAGTGATCTTGCCAAATAATTCCAGTGATTTGGACGTATAATTCCAGTGATTTGGACGTATAATTCCAGTGGTAATTGTTTGTGTCGCTTGGCTTAGTAATACAGCTACCTCATTGCACCTCTTCGACATCTTTGCATGAGGTGCTGTTTGGGGCCTAGTTTTTGAAAAGTGCCATCCTGTCTGACACTACCGTATGAGTCCAGGGGTACTGCTGTATTAGTCCAGGGGTACTGCCGTATAAGTCCACCAATTGCATATTTTTTTTAAAGTGACTGGAGTGTGCTGGAGATGCTGTCAGTGGACCGAACAATTGCGGCCCACTCTTGACATTCAGCCACTGCATGAGACTACTAGATGGGCCAGGTGGTTGTGTCGCTTAGATAAGTCATACAGCAACCTCTGTGCACCTTTTTTTCTTCTTTCCATCATGTGCTGTTAGGGGCCTTTTTTTTATATCTGCCCTCCTGTCTGCCACTGCAGTGCCATGCCTAGATGGGCCAGGTGTTTGTGCTGACCACTTGGGTCGCTTAGCTTAGTCATCCAGTGACCTCTGTGCAACCTTTTGGCCTAAAAACAATATTGTGAGGTGTTCAGAATAGACTGGAAATTAGTGGAAATTCTGGTTATTGCGGTTAATAATACTATAGGATCACAATTACCCCCAAATTCTATGATTTAAGCAGTTCTTGATGGGGTTTTTTTTAAAACACCCGAATCCGACAAAAATTCTTAAGGGAGGTTTTGCCAAAATGCGTCCAAATCCAAAACACAACCGCAAAACCTAATCCAAAACCAAAACACAAAGGCCCTCATTCCGAGTTGTTCGCTCGTTAGCTGCTTTTAGCAGCATTGCGCACACGCTAGGCCGCCGCCCTCTGGGAGTGAATCTTAGCATAGCAGAATAGCGAACGAAAGACTAGCAGATTTGCTAATACATAATTCTTAGCAGTTTCTGAGTAGCTCCGGACCTACTCACAGATTGCGATCAGTTCAGTCAGTTTCGTTACTGGTTTGACGTCACAAACACGCTGTTATGCACACCAGTGCCTGCAGGAAAGTACTGGTGTCAGAACTGTTATGCACTCCAGTGTCTGCAGGAATGTACTGGTGTTTTAACTGTTATGCAAAACAAATGGACTCACAGACAAACTGGGAAATATGACATAATGTACACAGAAGGTGATAGGGTAACAAAATACACACAAAGTGAACAGAGAAGCCCAGAGGCTAAGGAACTGGGTATCTCCCTTGTATTAGAACTGCTCAGATAGAAAAAGCAAGATGTTGTGTTTTAATACGTAGAGAACCCAAAATGCTGTTGCTAAGGGCAACAGCAAAACCCTAAAGGGTTACCAACGGGTGTGGCAGTAAACTCCTTGGTCAGAGATGGAATGATAGACACAAGGAGAGTCTCCACAATCGTATTTCTCACTTGCAGTGCACAGGTTTTAGCTTACTGCCACTAAACTGACCCCTGACACCTAGCACAGTGAGACAGGATTAGACAGGCAAGTCTTAGAATACAGCCGCAAACTTGCTAAGTTCACAGAGTAGTAACAGAACTCCCGCAAGCTAAACGACTGACTCCAGTCTTACTGCTAGGTCTGGATTGGCAGAGTGTAATACCAAATCCCCAGGCCTATTTGCAGTAAGCAACAAACAAATACAAAGCTACACAGTACTGGCTAACTTTCATGAACTGACTAACCAACAAAGATTCAGCAGCATCTGCTTACTCTGAAAAGAGGCCTTATAAAGCAGGTGCTGTCCACGCCCCACTCAGACCTCACAGACTGTGAGCACAAAAACCAGCACCGGATCCCCTGCCGTGCACAGAGCCTATAACCACTGCACAGCAAAAGACCCGAACCGGAGTATCAGCTGCGCTCGGGTTACTCCACTAGCACTTGTCTCCCGGTTGCCATGACGACGTGGCAGCACAGGGCAGGAGACCCTAACAGTACCCCCCCTCTGACGAGGGGTCAAGGAACCCCTACCACCGGGTTTATCGGGGAACTGCGAGAAGAAAGAGCGTATCAGTCTGGGGGCATGAAGATCACAACTGCGCACCCACGACCGCTCCTCCAGGCCATACCCCTTCCAGTGCACCAAAAATGACAGCCGACCCCGAACCACCTTGGAGTCAAGAATCCTTTCAACAACAAACTCCCTCTGGCCACGTATCAGAAGAGGGGAAGGTCTTCCACTGGAAGAAGGATTACTAATCGCCCGTTTTAAAAGGGAACAATGAAATGTTTTATTGATACCCAAAGAACGGGGCAGATCTAACTGAAATGCCACCGGATTGATAACCCTGGTGATCTTATAAGGGCCGATGAACCGGGGGCCTAACTTATGAGATGGCTGTCTCAACTTCAAATTCTTGGTAGACAACCAGACGAAGTCTCCTAATTTGAAGCTGCAGGGTCTTTTCCGCTTATCAAAAACCCTTTTGGTCACTAATGACACAGACACAAGGGCTTTCTTCACTTTCCGCCAAATACCTCTAAGGACCGAAACCACAGAGGAACCACCAGGCGTGGAGTCCAGGGGGTCAAAAGAATTGGCCTTAGGATGATGCCCATACACACAAAGGAAGGGAGAGATCCCTGTAGCAGAGTGAGCCGCGTTGTTATAGGCAAACTCCGCCATGGACAGATGAGCAACCCAGTCAGTCTGACACTTGGAGACATAACACCTGAGGAACTGCTCCAAGGACTGGTTCACCCTTTCAGTCTGCCCATTAGACTGCGGATGGTAGCCTGATGACAAGCTGACAGAAATCTGGAGATCGGAACAAAATGCCCTCCAGAATTTGGCCACAAACTGGGATCCGCGGTCAGAGACCACATCAAGTGGCAACCCGTGGAGACGCACAACATGCAGCATAAATAATTCAGACAGGCGTCTGGCTGATGGCAGCCCAACCAGTGGAACGAAGTGCGCCATCTTCGAAAACCTGTCAACGACAACCCAGATGGCTGTCATCCCCGAGGATTTGGGCAAGTCCACCACAAAATCCATTGAAATGTGGGTCCATGGCTTAGATGGAATAGAGAGTGGATGTAATGGGCCAACAGGAACCCCTCTAGGAGTCTTATTTCGGGCACAGATGTCACATGCCCGAACCCACTGATCCACATCCTTAGCCACCGAGGGCCACCACACCGCCCTAGATAGCAACTCCCGAGTTCTGGCAATACCCGGGTGACCTGCCGACTTCTTGGCATGGAATTCCAGGAACACTCGCTGTCTTAACCTAGGAGGCACAAACAAAAGACCTACCGGAAGGTCTGGAGGATCCTGCTCCTGTGCTCTAAGGACTAATGATAAGAGGTCCTGGGTAATGCCCACTTTAATACATGATGGGGAAACAATGGGCAACGGCTCCTCGGTGGTCTCCTGGATTGGAGCAAAACTCCGCGAGAGCGCATCAGCCTTGATGTTTTTTGACCCAGGGCGATATGTTATCAAAAAATTAAAGCGAGCAAAAAACAAAGCCCATCGTGCCTGCCTGGCATTGAGACGCTTCGCTGACTCTAAATATGCCAGATTCTTATGGTCAGTGAGAATTGAGACCACAAACTTAGCCCCCTCAAGCCAGTGTCTCCACTCCTCGAGTGCATCCTTAATAGCCAACAATTCCCGGTTTCCCACGTCATAATTCATCTCGGCAGGCGAAAATTTACGGGAAAAATAAGCACAGGGATGAAGGCGATTATCAGACACTCCCATCTGAGAAAGCACTGCCCCAATACCCATCTCAGAGGCATCCACCTCCACCACAAAAGGACGCTCTGGATCTGGGTGTCGCAGCACCTTGGCCGAAACAAATGCCCTTTTGAGACGGGCAAAAGCCGCTTTAGCCTCACAAGACCAGTGAGCAACATCCGCCCCTTTCTTAGTGAGTGCCACCAAGGGCGCCACTATAGACGAAAATCCAGCGATAAATCGTCTATAAAAATTCGCAAAGCCCAGGAAACGCTGAAGCGCCTTCAAACTAGTGGGCTGCACCCAATCCAGGACTGCCTGTACCTTGGAACCCTCCATTTGGAAACCTTCTGGGGAGATAATATATCCTAGAAATGCGATTTGCTGAACTTCAAATTCGCACTTCTCCAGCTTCGCCCCAAGCCGGTGGTCTCTGAGTTTCTGGAGGACTAAGCGTACATGCTTCCGATGTTCCTCCAGGGAATGGGAGAAGATTAGGATGTCATCTAAGTATACAACTAAGAATCTATCCAAATATTCCCTGAGCACATCATTCATGAAATCCTGGAAGACTGCCGGGGCATTACAGAGCCCAAAAGGCATCACCAAATATTCATAATGCCCTGAGTGGGTATTAAAGGCAGTCTTCCATTCATCCCCCTCTCTTATTCGGATTAGATTGTACGCACCGCGTAGGTCAATCTTAGAAAAAATGGTGGCAGTACGAAGCTGGTCAAACAAGACCGAAATGAGAGGCAGTGGGTATGAGTTTTTAATCGTGATACGGTTCAATTCCCTGAAGTCGATGCAGGGTCGCAACGAACCGTCCTTTTTACCCACGAAGAAGAACCCCGACCCAACTGGAGACTGTGAAGGTCTGATAAATCCCTTAGCCAAGTTCTCCTGAATGTACTCTGCCATAGCCTGAGTCTCAGGACGTGACAGGGAGTACAACCTGCTCTTCGGAAGCTTAGCATTTGGCAACAAATCAATGGCACAGTCATAGGGGCGATGGGGAGGTAGTACCTCTGCAACTTTTTTGGAGAACACGTCCGCAAAATCTGCATAACACCCTGGCAATCCTGGCAAACTTAGCTGCGAGAGCCTGACTGGAAGGCTCAAGCAACTCCTGAAACAATCAGTACCCCAACTAAGAATCTCCCCAGAGACCCAGTCAAATTGAGGATTGTGGGCCCTTAACCAGGGTAACCCCAACACCAATGGGGCAAAAGTACAGACAGTCACATAAAAGGACAATTTTTCAGAGTGTGTGGCTCCAATAAACAAAGAAATCTGGCTAGTGCAAGAGGTAATTTTACCTTGGAATAATGGTTCCCCGTTTAACCCACAAATCTCAATTTCCGATGCCAAGGGTACTAAGGGAACAGAGTGTTTCAGGGCGAATTGGCGGTCCATAAAAACCCCGTCGGCCCCACTGTCCACAAAGGCCTCAGTCTTGACAGTTTGACCGAGGATCTTCAAGGTCACCGGAATGATAAAAGTCTTCTTGGGAAATTCTGACTTCTGGCCTGACAGGATATTTCCCATCACCCTCAGGCCCTGAAGTTTTCCGGCTTTTCTGGGCATGATACTACCACATGACCTTTATTCCCACAGTACAAACACAACCCCTGCTGTCTCCTCCGCGTCTTCTCACGCGAGGAGAGGCGGGTAGCCCCAATCTGCATAGGCTCCTCAGAAAATTCCTCAGAGTCTGAGGTTCCCTTGGGAAGGAAGGAAATCTCAGTCTCCCTTTCAAGCCTACGCTCTCTCAGCCGCCTATCCACCCGGATGGATAACTGCATGAGCTGATCCAAGCTATCAGGCAAGGGATATTGTACCAGTTGGTCCTTTATCTGGTTAGAAAGACCTCTTCGGTACTGGTGTCTCAGGGCTGGGTCATTCCACTGGGTATCATGGGCCAACCTCCGAAACTCCGTACAGTAAACCTCAACTGGCCTTCGCCCTTGCTTAAGGATCGAAATCTGAGCCTCGGCTGAGGCCGTCTTGTCAGGGTCATCATACAACATGCCCAGTGCCGTAAAAAAAGCATCAACACTTTTAAGCGACGGACAGTCAGGCTGCAACCCATATGCCCAGACCTGTGGGTCTCCTTGTAGCAAGGAAATCACTATGCCCACCCGCTGAATCTCCGACCCAGAAGACTGAGGCCTAAGCCGGAAGTATAGCTTGCAGCTCTCCTTGAAACAAAAGAACTGCGAGCGATCTCCAGAAAAACGATCCGGGAGATTTACTTTCGGCTCCTTAACCCCTGCAGGTGCTGCTGCTGCGGGAGCTCCGCCAGCAGCCTGGGAGGTGTGCATTTTAATGGACAAATCATTAAATTGTCGAGTCAGGACCTGCACCTGATCGACCACCTGTTGCAACGTATTTTGAGGGGTATACTCCATATTCCCACAAAATTTCAACAGGAGTATTGGGCTGCTGAATATGTTATGCACACCAGTGCCCGCAGGAAAGTACTGGTGTCAGAACTGTTATGCACTCCAGTGTCTGCAGGAATGTACTGGTGTTTTAACTGTTATGCAAAACAAATGGACTCACAGACAAACTGGGAAATATGACATAATGTACACAGAAGATGATAGGGTAACAAAATACACACAAAGTGAACAGAGAAGCCCAGAGGCTAAGGTACTGGGTATCTCCCTTGTATTAGAACTGCTCAGATAGAAAAAGCAAGATGTTGTGTTTTAATACGTAGAGAACCCAAAATGCTGTTGCTAAGGGCAACAGCAAAACCCTAAAGGGTTACCAACGGGTGTGGCAGTAAACTCCTTGGTCAGAGATGGAATGATAGACACAAGGAGAGTCTCCACAATCCTATTTCTCACTTGCAGTGCACAGGTTTTAGCTTACTGCCACTAAACTGACCCCTGACACCTAGCACAGTGAGACAGGATTAGACAGGCAAGTCTTAGAATACAGCCGCAAACTTGCTAAGTTCACAGAGTAGTAACAGAACTCCCGCAAGCTAAACGACTGACTCCAGTCTTACTGCTAGGTCTGGATTGGCAGAGTGTAATACCAAATCCCCAGGCCTATTTGCAGTAAGCAACAAACAAATACAAAGCTACACAGTACTGGCTAACTTTCATGAACTGACTAACCAACAAAGATTCAGCAGCATCTGCTTACTCTGAAAAGAGGCCTTATAAAGCAGGTGCTGTCCACGCCCCACTCAGACCTCACAGACTGTGAGCACAAAAACCAGCACCGGATCCCCTGCCGTGCACAGAGCCTATAACCACTGCACAGCAAAAGACCCGAACCGGAGTATCAGCTGCGCTCAGGTTACTCCACTAGCACTTGTCTCCCGGTTGCCATGACGACGTGGCAGCACAGGGCAGGAGACCCTAACACACGCCCTGCGTTCGTCCAGCCACTCCCCCGTTTCTCCAGCCACTCCCGCGTTTTTCCCTGGCACGCCTGCGTTTTTTAGCAAACGCCATGAAAACGCTGAGTTGCCGCCCAGAAACACCCACTTCCGGTCAATCACACTACGATCACTCTAGCGTTGAAAAAACGTTGCTTGAGCTTGTGTAAATCTACTAAGTTCTTAGTTAAATAACTTAAGTGCATGCGCTGTGCGTACCATGCGCATGCGCATTTTCTACCTATTCGCTGCGTTGCGAAAATCGTCAACGAGCGAACAACTCGGAATGACCCCCAGAACCCGAAAAATGCCGCTGCACATCTCTAGTTTTCAAATCAAATAAATCAATGCTGTATAATTCAGGGGCAACTTGTGTTTATAAAAGTTCTGTGTATTATGTTTTGTGTATTGTTAGGCCGCTGTTGAATTTCTTATGCTCTTGGAGGAGGTCGTTTTGAGGATTACCAGCTATCTAACAACAATGCTCCTTCAGGTCTTCCGTGGGAGTCCATTGGTCTTCCGAATCTTTTCTTCCTTTGGAAGAAGAAGGCTCTCTGGGGTATATTTACTAAGCTCCCGATTTTGACCGAGATGCCGTTTTTTTTTTCTTCAAAGTGTCATCTCGGGAATTTACTAAGCAAAAATCTCGGCAGTGATGATGGCATTCGTAATATTTTGGAAGTCCTTGCAAAAAAATACGAATCAATACACCATCGGTCAAATATGCCAGCAAATTGGTAGAACTCAAAGCACAAAAGAACCAAACACTGCCGTGAAAAAATACAATTCGTAATAAAGTGATAAAAAAAAAACAGACCTGCTTTTTTTTACCGTGATTGGATAGGCATGCACGGATCCATGAGATCCGTGCATGTAGATCAGTGGGAAGGGGTGGGAAAGTATATATATTTTTTTTAAATTGCGTGGGGTCCCCCCTCCTAAGCCTAACCAGCCTCTGGCTCTTTGAGCCGGTCCTGGTTGAAAAAATATGGACCCTGGATTTTGTGAGTATAATTTTTTCAACAGGTACACAATGGATTCTACATGGAGAAGAGGACCGACCTGCGTGGGAACATAAGGTAAGTATGTGTATATGGTGGTGTGCATGTATGTATTAAAGTTATACTTTCAAGGTGTGTGTGTGTGTGTGTTATGTCTTTATTGGGGTATTTTTTTAGTAGTAGTACTACAGGTACCAGCGGGCCCGTTTTTCTGCCGCATGTTGGTACTTGTGGTTCTCCAAGTACCAGCTTGCGGGGGAGGCTTGCTGGGCCTTGTAGTACTGCTACTAAAAACAATATAAATCATTTTTAACAAAGGCTATCAGCCCCCCATCCGCAGCCCTTGGATGGGGGGGACAGACTCGGCTTCACCCCTGGCCCTTGGGTGGCTGGGGGGGGAGACCACTTGATTGAAGGGGTTCCCACTCCCCCAGGGTACCCCGGCCAGGGGTGACTAGTTGGGTATTTAATGCCACGGCCGCAGGGCACTGTATAAAAGTGACCCCCGGCTGTGGCATTATCTGTCCAGCTAGTGGAGCCCGATGCTGGTTTCAAAAATACGGGGGACCCCTACGCTTTTTGTCTCCCGTATTTTTGGAACCAGGACCAGGCGCAGAGCCTGGTGCTGGTTGATTAAATATGGGGGAACCCCTGTCAAAAAAAAACGAATGACATCGACATCGGACAAAACGAAAATGCAGAATACGACAGCTTAGTAAATTAGCCGTAAAAAAATTTTTTTTTTTGCACTTTTACACTTTTGATGTCATTCGTGATTAATCTCCCACCAAATCGGGAGAATTTCGAATGTTAGAAAATATACCCCCCTGTTGCTTCGAGACATTTTTTTTTTTTTTTTAAAGACAAAAACAAGAAAAAAATGTAACAGCAAGGAATTCAGAGGAAAGACAGTCAAAACGAATGATGATCTGTCACATAATTGTATAGTGTATGCCCAGCTTTCGGTGTGTGGGGCAACGTTTTAGTTGGACAGACAAGTTGGGCTGTTGGTCAGTTGGATGGTCGGGGGGAAAGTTGGTCTGATGAATGGCCCGAATCAGCGAAGTGCCTACAAACAAAATAGCAACTTAGCAAACTTGCTTAAAAACTAATGAACTTCAACAATAGACACAATATACACGTAACGTAAAAACAGACAAACTTATTAACTAATAACTTTTAGCAAACTAACAACAAAGATGTGTGGGGTGTGTGCTGTGATAGGAGGGAGAGGGATGGTGCGCTGTGATGTGATGTGCTAAACAACAACTAAAAAAATAATAATAGTCAAACAACAAATCTACTCTTAACAAATGTTCTGTGTATGGTGTAGGGGGGAGGGGCCTGGCCCTTTGGGCTGTGTGTGGGGTGCTATTGAGTGTGCTTATTAACAGCAATATACACTTAAAGATGGGTACACACAGAACAATTACAGCCACGATGTGGGTGTTCCCGATCAAACGAAATGGCACATCGTGTACATCGATCCATGTGTATGATCGATACCGATGGCGATGCGCGCTAAAAGCCCCAGATCTTTTGAACATGCAAGAAGATCTCTGGTTGTTGTTAGTGACGCATGGCCTCCGCACCTCCCCCCGCCATTTGTTCAGGGCCATCTTAACAGAAGTGTAGGCCCCTGGGCACAGCAAGGCACTGGGGTCTCTACCCATCCTGCAGCGGTAGGGGTGGGGGTGCTATCAGTGACAGCTTTGATGTCCTGCGGACGATAGAGTGTGTTCTATCTTCCGCTCAGCATGTAGGACCTGGAGCAGTAATTTCTGCTAATTACTCCTTTACTGAGTGCACAGATGGGGCGGGAGGGAGAACACTAAACTGTAGAAGGGGGCATTGGGCTGAATGAAGGGGCCCCGGTACATGACTTCCAGGGTGGTAGGTTGTGTTTAATATACAGGGGAGGGGTGGATAGTGGAGAGGGCTTAATATTCATCATTTTCTGGTGGGAGGGCAGCTTGCCTGACTGCAGATACCTCCAGTTCCTGGAAATAGATTTCTTAGCATTTAATGGGGTAAAACACTAGAGAGTCCCACCTTTCAGGAGATATTGGGGACTTGGGGATCAGAGTTCAGGAGTCAGAGCAATCCACCAATGAAAATATAAAACTGCATACCAGCCGTATGGAGCTGGAGCAGGGACCAGCTGCTGGAAGGCTGATATCTCTGGTTCTGGGCATAGTAGAGACAAGAGTATCCACTGACAGGGGAGAGTCTCATCTTTTGGAATATACTTTCAGAAAAACTCAAAGTCAGACAGAACCCAAGATATCTGGCTGGGAAGATAAATTAACAGTCTTGGATGGGGGCCACTGCTTTGAACTTGAAATCGGATATCTCCTGTTCCCCAGGGCCGATTTTCAAAAACCTAATACCCCTTGGAAAGAGCCCATTGAGCCCATACGAAAAGACGGTCCTGCGTTTGTCACTGCCAGCATCAGCAAGTGTGTATGCCCCCCGCCGAGCACGATGTTCTGTTCAGTGAAACTTCATGCCAAGTGTACGCACCATAACAAGTAAACAAAACAAAACAAAAATGTGTAGCATGGGGGGTTTGCGATGCAATGGGGTGATTTGTTTAAATAGAAATAATAGGATTTTAATTACCTACTGGTAAATTATTTTCTCGTAGCCCGTAGAGGATGCTGGGGCCCATATTAGTACCATGGGGTATAGATGGGTCCATCAGGAGCCATTGGCACTTTAAGAGTTTAATAGTGTGGGCTGGCTCCTCCCTCTATGCCCCTCCTACCAGACACAGTCTAGAAACTGTGCCCAAGGAGACGACATACTTCGAGAGAAGGACATACACAGATAGTGGCAAGATTCATACCAGCTCACACAAACAAGGCAAATCCGTCCAACAGGACAGAAAACTCAGCAACAGCTGTAACAGTACTGAAACCAGTAAAGAAATGCAGAACTTACCTAGGAACAAGGCAGTACTGAACCAAATAAACACTGCAGGATAATGAAGCGCTGGGCGGGCGCCCAGCATCCTCTATGGACTTTGAGAAAAGGATTTACCGGTAGGTAATTAAAATCCTATTTGCCACTTACGTCCTAGACAGAGGCGTAACTAGGGTTTTTGGAGCCCAGGGCAAGATGGAAAATGGCGCCCCCCCCCCTTTAAAAAAAACACTAAAAGAAGCATGTGCGCGCGCCGAAGGCACGCGCGTCCAAAAAACGGGCGTGGTCACACTCCAGAAGGGGTGTGGCCACTGAAAATGGCCCACAGTGCCAGTTACATTGCCCCATGGTGCCAGATACATGCCCCACGGTGCCAGATACATGCCCCACGGTGCCAGATACAATGCCCCACTCAGTGCCGGATACAATGCCCCACTCAGTGCCGGATACAATGCCCCACTCAGTGCCAGTTACATGCCCCACAGTGCCAGATACATGCCCCACAGTGCCAGTTACAGTGCCCCACAGTGCCAGTTACAGTGCCCCACAGTGCAGGATACAGTGCCCCACAGTGCCAGTTACAGTGCCCCACAGTGCCAGTTACAGTGCCCCACAGTGCTGGATACAATGCCCCACAGTGCCAGTTACAGTGCCCCACAGTGCCAGTTACAGTGCCCCACAGTGCTGGATACAATGCCCCACAGTGGCAGTTACATGCCCCACAGTGCTGGATACAATGCCCCACAGTGCCAGTTACATGCCCCACGGTGCCAGTTACATGCCCCACAGTGCCAGTTACAGTGCCCCACAGTGCCAGTTACAGTGCCCCACAGTGCTGGATACATGCCCCACAGTGCCAGACCCCCCCCCTTCCGCCGCCGGACCCCCCTGCCCCGTCACTCACCTGTGAGGGGTGGAGAGCGCAGCGCAGCGCCTCTCCTTTCCCTCGCTGCTCCCTCCGGACGCCGGCGACTGTCTGGCGCCGGTTCGCTAGCCAATCAGAGCTCGCGGACCGGCAGCCAATCAGGAACCGGTCCGCAAGCCCTGATTGGCTAGCGCCGGAGACCGGACACGGCAGCGCTGCTAGTGCTCCAGCGGCGGTGAGGGGAGGGAGAGACGCTGCGCTCTCTCCTCCACTCACATTTAGGGGTAACGGGGCGAGTGGGGCATGGTGCCCTGGACGCCGGCGGCGCCCCCCTCTCCTGGGCCTGCCAGGGCGCCCAGGGCACGTGCCCCACTCGCCCTACCCTAGTTACGCCTCTGGTCCTAGAGGATGCTAGGGTCCATATTAGTACCATGGGGATGTACCAAAGCTCCCAGAACGGGGGGGGGGGGGAGAACGCGCAGGCTCCTGCAGAACTGCTTGACTAAACTTGAGGTCCTCGGAGGCCAATGTATCGAACTTGTAAAACTTAGCAAACGTGTTCGACCCAGACCAAGTAGCCGCACGGCAAAGCTGCAAAGCCAAGACACCCCGGGAAGCCGCCCAGGAAGAACCCACCTTACGAGTAGAGTAGGCCTTAACAGATTTTGGACACAGCAATCCTGCCGTAGAATATGTATGCTGGATAGTGAACCTGATCCAGCGAGAAATTGTCTGCTTAGAAGCAGGACACCCAATTTTCTTGGGATCATAAAGGACAAACAGAGAGTCTGATTTTCTGTGACGAGCAGTCCTCTTCACATAGATCTTCAAAGCCCTCACAACATCCAAAGATTTCGAAGAAATTGAGGAGTCAGTAGCCACTGGCACCACAATAGGTTGGTTGATATGAAAAGCCGACACAACCTTTGGAAGGAAATGTTGACGTGTCCTGAGTTCCGCCCTATCTTCATGGAAGACCAAATAGGGACTTTTACAGGACAAAAGCCCCCAATTCCGACACATGTCGCGCAGAAGCCAAGGCCAACAAGATGACAGCCTTCCACGTGAGAAACTTGACCTCAGCCTCCGGTAAAGGCTCAAACCAATCTGATTGCAGGAAATGCAACACCCCGTCAAGATCCCAGGGTGCCGTCGGTGCCACAAAGGGAGGATGGATGTGCAGCACCCCTTTCAAAAAGGTCTGAACCTCAGGGAGGGCTGCCAATTGTTTCTGTAAGAAAATGGATAAAGCCGAAATCTGGACCTTGAGAGATCCCAATCTCAGGCCCATATCCACACCTGCTTGCAGGAATAAGAGAAAACGTCCAAGTTGAAACTCCACCGCAGGAAACTTCTTGGAATCACACCAAGACACATACTTTTTAAAAATCCGATGGTAATGTTTAGATGTTACTCCCTTCCTAGCCTGTATCAAGGTAGGAATAACCGCGCTCGGAATACCCTTCCGAGCTAAAATATGGCGCTCAACCTCCATGCTGTCAAACGCAGCCGTGGTAAGTCTTGATAAGCGAACGGCCCCTTTTTGTAGAAGGTCCTCCCGAAGAGGTAGAGGCCTTGGATCTTCCAATAGTAGATCCAGCAGATCCGCGTACCAAGCCCTCCTTGGCCAGTCTGGAGCAATGAGGATTGTCTGAACCCTTGTCCTTTTTACAAGTTTTAGAATTCTTGGAATGAGAGGAAGTGGAGGGAACATATACACTGACTTGAACACCCACGGTGTCACCAGTGCATCCACCGCCACTGCTTGTGGGTCTCTCGACCTGGAACAGTACCTCCAAATCTTCCTGTTGAGGCGGGAGGCCATCATGTCAATGTGAGGTACACCCCAATGACTTGTTACCTCCTTGAACACCTCCGGCTGGAGGCCACACTCTCCCGGATGGAGATCGTGTCTGCTGAGGAAGTCCGCTTCCCAGTTGTCCACTCCCGGAATGAAGATTGCTGACATCGCCACTGCATGCCTTTCTGCCCAGAGGAGGATTCTTGTCACCTCTGACATTGCAGCTCTGTTCTTCGTTCCGCCCTGTCGGTTTATGTAGGCCACTGTCGTTACGTTGTCCGACTGCACCTGACCAGCCTGACCTTGCAGAGGGTGTGCTGCTTGACGAAGACTGTTGTACATGGCTCTTAGCTCCAGGATGTTTATTGGAAGAAGGTATTCCTGACTTGACCACCTTCCTTGGAACGTTTCCCCTTGAGTGACTGCTCCCCAACCTCTGAGACTTGCATCCGTGGTTAGAAGGATCCAGTCCTGAACCCCGAACCTGCGGCCCTCCAGAAGGTGAGGCAGTTGTAGCCACCAGAGGAGTGAAATCCTTGCTTTCGGCGACAGACGGATCCTCTTGGGCATGTGTAGGTGAGATCCCGACCACTGGTCCAGTAAATCCAGCTGAAAAGACAGAGCATGAAACCTTCCATACTGCAGAGCTTCGTAGGAGGCAACCATCTTCCCCAGAAGGCGGATGCACTGATGAACCAATACCCCGGTAGGCTTCAAGACATCCCGGACTATTGTCTGTATCACCAACGCTTTCTTGCACCTTTGTGTCGAGGATCATTCCCAGGAAAGACAGCCTCCTTGTCGGCTCCAGATGAGACTTTGGAAGGTTCAGGATCCAACCGTGCTCCCTGAGCAGATGAGTCGGGAGAGCAATGGACCTTAACAACTTCTCCCTGGACGATGCCTTGATCAGCAGATCGTCCAGATATGGAATTATGTTCACCCCCTGCTTGTGGAGGAGAACCAAAATCTCTGCCATCACCTTGGTGAAGACCCTCGGTGCCGTAGAGAGACCGAATGGGAGTGCTTGAAACTTATAGTGATCTTCTAACAGTGCAAACCTGAGATAAGCCTGATGCGGCGACCAAATGGGAATGTGGAGGTATGCATCCTTGATGTCCAGGGACACCAGAAACTCCCCCTCCTTCAGACCTGAGATCACCGCCCTCAGAGATTCCATTTTGAATTTGAACTGCCTGACAGAACCATCCAAATTCGGTACCACAAAAAGGTTTGAATAGTAACCCTTGTTTTGATGAGGTGGAACTGGAACAATGACTTCTGACATTTCCAATTTTCGGATAGCTGCCTTTAGGATAGCTCTGTCTGTCAGCAAAGCTGGCAAGCCTGATTTGAAGAATCGGTGAGGTGGAAGAGTTTGAAACTCCAGCCTGTACCCCTGAGACACAATATACTGCACCCAGGGATCCAGGCCGGACGACAACCAGACGTGACTGAAACGCCGGAGTCTTGCTCCACCTGACCAACCTCCAGGCTGTGCGGTCCACCGTCATGCTGAGGAGTTGGAGGCACCAGAAGCAGACTTCTGGTCCTGGGAACCTGCAGGTGCAGGTTTTTTGGATTTAGCACGACCTCCTCTAAAGAAGGTGTTAGACGGCTTGTTCTTTTTAGTCCTAGCGGTCCGAAAGGAACGAATGTGACTTATTGGGAGAAAAGGGTTTCTTCGTAGCCGGTGCAGCTGAGGGAAGAAAAGGAGACTTACCCGCGGTTGCCGTGGAAATCCACGCATCAAGCGCCTCCCCAAAAAGAGCCTGACCTGTGTAAGGTAGGTTCTCCACACTTCTCCTGGATTCCGCGTCCGCAGACCACTGGCGCAGCCAGAGACCCCTGCGAGCCGAGATTGACATGGAGGAGATCCCCGCAGCCATGGAACCCAGGTCCTTCATGAATTCTACCATAAATCCTGCAGAATCCTGTATGTTACGTAAAAACAATTCAACGTCACCTTTATCCATCGTAGCCAAGCTGTCACGATCCGGGTATCTGGACGCCATTACTTACCCTTCAGATGCCTCCTAAGGCTGGCTCAGCGTTCCAGGACCGGATTCCGCTGTTCCTGAGTTTCCACATGCAGAATGTCAGAGTGGTGATTTCATCAGCCGCGGCCTCCGCTGTGCCCGCGTGGTTAAATGTGCGCTTGTCAGTCTGGCGTCTCCTGTCTCCTGTGGCCGGCGTCGCCATTACTGTTTCAATTCTCACATGGATTACAAACCAAACTTCCCTCCAAGTGTCTGCATGGGCGCAGCCATCTTGGATTCTGTCATCTGATCATTTCCACCAATCTGCTGTCTGTATTGTTGATTTGCATAATTGCCTAGCCAACCCCTTCCTTGCTGCAGGTATAAGTAAGCTGTGCCTGAGCAAGGAAGGCGTCAGTGCTTTGGTTGTCTAACCTAGTTCCAGTTTGTCTCTCTCCTGTGGTTGTCTTCCAGGTTCCAGCTCCTGTCTCCAGACTTCTGCTATAGAGACCCGCACCAGCATTCCATCTGCGGTGTAGCCTGACTCTCCGATCCATTCTGGACTCACCTGTTTCCAGCTACAACAATCACCTGCTTCCAGCCCAGCTTCCAGCAGTGTACAGCTTCTCTTAAAGGGCCGGTGTCCTTTCTGCAGTTTACCACTCTCCACCGGTATTATTATTTCACCGCTCTCAAACAATCACCTGCTTCCAGCCCAGCTTCCAGCAGTGTACAGCTTCTCTTAAAGGGCCGGTGTCCTTTTCTGCAGTTTACCACTCTCCACCGGTATTATTATTTCACCGCTCTCAAACAATCACCTGCTTCCAGCCCAGCTTCCAGCAGTGTACAGCTTCTCTTAAAGGGCCGGTGTCCTTTTCTGCAGTTTACCACTCTCCACCGGTATTATTATTTCACCGCTCTCAAACAATCACCTGCTTCCAGCCCAGCTTCCAGCAGTGTACAGCTTCTCTTAAAGGGCCGGTGCCCTTTTCTGCAGTTTACCACTCTCCACCGGTATTATTATTTCCTCGCTCTCAAGTTCGATTATTATTTAACTGGTCCCAGCCAGTATCCACTCCGTATCAACTACAGTCTGGTTCCAGCCAGTATCCACAGCAGCCGTTTTATCTTCAACAGCCCAGCCTTTCCTGGAACACCAGCTGGCACGATCCTGGGTTCTCTCCATTGCTACAGTCAGGCCTGGTAAGGACTTTTCAACTAGAAGATTATAAGAACTGTCTCACACTACCAGTGCCTGTGGCCCTTGCCACCCTGTAGTACCCAGGAATTGTATTTATCCTCTGTTGACTTTTATGTTTCCTTTTACTGCTGTGTGTTACGGAGTTTGTCATAATAAACATCATTGACTTTTATCCTGGTTGTCGTGGTCACGCCTTCGGGCAGTTATTCTACATGTTACTTACATGTCTAGGGGTCTGATACAACCTCCCAGGTTCCGTGACATCTCAGCCCCTACACTGAGGCTGCCTCCCGTCAGCTCAGGCCCTCAGTTGTGACAGTAAGCACTGACCTAATGAATCCAGCCGGAGACCAGGATCAAGCGACCAGGCCGATGCAAGAACTGGCAGCCCGACTTGAACATCAGGAGGCTGCACAGGGCCACATCATCCGCTGTCTCCAGGATCTCTCTACACGGCTGGATGGGATTCAAACGACCCTCCGTGGACCTGGCACGTTCGGTGCGTCCACTACAGTGACACCAGCTGTAACCCCACCAACCTTACCCATTTCCAGTCCACATCTTCATCTTCCAACGCCAGCAAAATTTGATGGATCTCCAAGGTTCTGCAGGGGATTTCTCAATCAATGTGAAATCCACTTTGAGCTTCTACCTGGCAATTTCTTCAGTGACCGTACCGAAATTGCCTATATCATCTCCCTTCTCAGTGGCTCAGCCCTTGACTGGGCATCACCTTTATGGGAGAAGTCTGATCCCCTGCTATCCTCCTATACTGACTTTGTAGCTACATTCAGGCGCATCTTCGACGAGCCAGGCCGGATAACATCTGCTTCATCTGAGATTCTCCATTTACGCCAGGGAACACGTACTGTGGGACAGTATCTTATACAGTTTAAAATCCTGGCATCCGAACTGGCATGGAACGACGAGGCCCTGTATGCTGCATTCTGGCATGGCTTATCAGAACGCATCAAGGATGAGTTAGCTACCAGAGACTTGCCCTCTAAGTTGGATGAGCTAATTTCTCTTTGCACGAAGGTTGATCTACGTTTCAGAGAGAGAGCAACCGAGCGAGGAAGATCATCTACTCCTAAATCTTCTGCTCCTCCTCCTCGTCAACCATCTCCATCCAAGGATGAGCCTATGCAAATTAGTCGTTCCCGTCTATCTCCCGCTGAGCGCCGAAGACGTCTCTCTGAGTCTCTCTGTCTCTACTGTGCAGCTACGTCGCACACTATCAATGCCTGTCCCAAACGTCCGGGAAACTCCAGATCCTAGCTCGCCAAGGAGAGGGCCGGCTAGGAGTAATGATCTCCTCTCCATCTCCTCATGACTGTAACCTCCCAGTGTCGCTCCAAATTGCTCAACGTTACAGGAACGTCATTGCCCTCCTTGATTCCGGAGCAGCTGGGAATTTCATAACCGAAGCTTATGTTAAACGGTGGTCCCTACCCACCGAGAGACTGTCCTCGTCCATCTCTTTGACTGCCGTGGATGGCAGCAAGATTTTTGACGCAGTCATTTCCTTAAGGACTCTTCCAGTTCGTCTGAGAGTGGGAGTTCTTCATTCTGAGTATATTTCTTTTTTAGTGATTCCAAGAGCCACACATCCAGTGGTTTTAGGCCTTCCATGGCTCCGTCTCCACAACCCATCAATTGACTGGACGACTACGCAAATACTGGCATGGGGTCCCTCCTGTGCTGAGACTTGTTTAGCCAAAGTTCTTCCTGTTTGTTCTTCCTTCCCCAGGTCATCTGATGTTCCGCCTCCTCCATATCAAGACTTCACGGACGTGTTCAGTAAAGCCTCTGCTGATATCCTTCCTCCTCATAGAGAATGGGACTGCCCAATCGACCTCATTCCAGGGAAGGTTCCACCACGAGGCCGAACTTATCCGTTGTCTCTGCCTGAGACACACTCCATGGAAGAGTACATCAAAGAGAACCTGGCGAAGGGTTTCATCCGACCATCTTCTTCTCCAGCCGGCGCAGGCTTCTTCTTCGTTAAGAAGAAAGACGGTGGTCTGCGTCCGTGCATCGACTACAGAGGTCTGAACGACATTACCGTCAAGAACCGATACCCTTTACCCCTGATTACCGAGCTCTTTGATAGAGTTAGTGGTGCAACCATTTTCACAAAGCTGGACTTGAGGGGTGCCTACAATCTCATCCGAATCCGTGAGGGTGACGAGTGGAAGACCGCCTTTAACACCCGTGACGGACATTATGAGTACCTCGTCATGCCCTTCGGATTGAGCAACGCTCCAGCAGTCTTCCAGCACTTCGTGAATGAGATTTTCAGGGACATCTTGTATCGCCATGTCGTGGTTTATCTAGACGACATCCTCATCTTTGCTAATAAACTCGAAGATCATCGTTTCTGGGTAAAAGAGGTTCTTTCCCGTCTCCGTGTCAATCACCTCTATTGTAAATTGGAGAAGTGTGTGTTTGAAGTTAAAACCATTCCGTTTCTAGGTTACATTGTGTCCGGTTCCGGACTAGAGATGGATCCTGAGAAACTCCAAGCAATCCAGAATTGGCCTATACCCTTAAGCCTCAAAGGGGTCCAGAGGTTCTTAGGGTTCGCCAATTATTATAGAAAATTTATACGAGACTTTTCCACCATTGTGGCGCCTATCACTGCATTAACCAAGAAAGGTGCTAATCCGTCCAAGTGGTCCGAGGAAGCTACACAGGCCTTTCACCTTCTGAAGCAACGGTTCATCTCTGCACCAGTTCTGAAACAGCCCGACACCGACTCTCCTTTTATCTTAGAGGTAGATGCCTCCTCCGTTGGAGTAGGAGCAGTGTTATCCCAGAGGGCCAAAGATGGACATCTACATCCTTGCAGTTTCTTCTCCCGGAAGTTCTCCCCAGCTGAGCGCAACTATGCCATTGGCGATCAGGAGTTGCTAGCCATCAAGCTCGCTCTGGAGGAGTGGAGATACCTGTTGGAGGGAGCTTCCCACTCAATCACCATACTTACCGACCACAAAAATCTTTTATATCTCAAAGGCGCACAATGTCTGAATCCTCGTCAGGCCAGATGGGCACTTTTCTTCTCCAGGTTTGACTTTAAACTCCAGTTCTGTCCGGGTTCTCAGAATCGTAAGGCCGATGCCCTTTCCCGCTCATGGGAGCAAGAAAATGAGTCCGAGTCTGCAGACAAGCATCCTATTATTAATCCGTTGGCATTCTCCACGGTAGGGATGGACTCTACGCCTCCACCAGGGAAAAGTTTTGTTAAGCCAGTTCTAAGGAAGAAGCTCATGCATTGGGCCCATGCTTCCCGTTTTGCTGGACATACAGGCATTCAGAAAACCCTTGAATTTATTTCTAGGTCCTACTGGTGGCCAACTCTGAAGAAGGACGTTATGGAATTTATTGCCTCCTGCCCAAAGTGTGCCCAACACAAAGTCTCCCGCCAGTCGCCTGCGGGGCAACTGGTTCCATTATCTGTTCCCCGTCGACCTTGGACCCATTTGTCGATGGACTTTGTTTCCGATCTACCTATCTGCAACAAGTTTAATACCATCTGGGTGGTAGTTGACCGGTTCACCAAGATGGCACATTTCATCCCTCTCACCGGTCTTCCGTCAGCTTCCAAGTTGGCTCAAGTGTTTATACAAGAGATCTTCCGACTTCACGGTCTTCCTGAAGAGATCATCTCGGATCGTGGAGTACAATTTGTAGCCAAATTTTGGCGAAGTTTGTGTCAAGCCCTGCAAGTCAAGTTAAAGTTTTCCACGGCTTACCATCCTCAGACCAATGGTCAAACCGAGAGGGTGAATCAGGACTTGGAGGCCTTCGGTCTTCCTCTCAAGATGACTGGGTTCAACTCCTTCCTTGGGCCGAGTTCAGCCACAACAATCAATACCATTCCTCATCTTCTTCTACACCATTCTTCATTAATTATGGATTCCACCCTAAAGTCCCAGAATTCCAACCACTTCCCGCAACTTCTGTTCCAGCAGTGGATGTCACCTTGCGTCAGTTTTCAAATAACTGGAGGAACGTCCGCGCAGCCCTGCTTAAAGCCTCATTCAGGTATAAGAAGTTTGCCGATAGGAAGCGTAGAGCGGTTCCTGCTCTCAAGGTGGGTGATCGTGTGTGGCTGTCCACAAAGAATTTGAGGTTGAGAGTTCCCAGCATGAAATTTGCACCTCGCTACATCGGACCCTTCAAGATTGAACAAGTCATCAATCCTGTTGCCTACAGGTTACAGTTACCATCCTTCTTGAAAATACCCAGGACATTTCATGTTTCTTTGTTGAAACCGCTGATCCTGAATCGGTTTCATTCTGCACTTCCTCCAGCTCCCAAAGTTCAGACTCAACGGGGAGTCGAGTACGAGGTGGCCAAGATTTTGGACTCACGTTTCCGTTACGGTCAGTTACAATACCTCATTGACTGGAAGGGCTATGGTCCTGAAGAACGCTCTTGGACCAATGCCTCAGACGTCCATGCTCCTGCCTTGGTCCGAAATTTCCACGCAAAGTTTCCTTTAAAGCCTAAGAAGTGTCCTGGGGCCACTCCTAAAGGGGGGGGTGCTGTCACGATCCGGGTATCTGGACGCCATTACTTACCCTTCAGATACCTCCTAAGGCTGGCTCAGCGTTCCAGGACCGGATTCCGCTGTTCCTGAGTTTCCACATGCAGAATGTCAGAGTGGTGATTTCATCAGCCGCGGCCTCCGCTGTGCCCGCGTGGTTAAATGTGCGCTTGTCAGTCTGGCGTCTCCTGTCTCCTGTGGCCGGCGTCGCCATTACTGTTTCAATTCTCACATGGATTACAAACCAAACTTCCCTCCAAGTGTCTGCATGGGCGCAGCCATCTTGGATTCTGTCATCTGATCATTTCCACCAATCTGCTGTCTGTATTGTTGATTTGCATAATTGCCTAGCCAACCCATTCCTTGCTGCAGGTATAAGTAAGCTGTGCCTGAGCAAGGAAGGCGTCAGTGCTTTGGTTGTCTAACCTAGTTCCAGTTTGTCTCTCTCCTGTGGTTGTCTTCCAGGTTCCAGCTCCTGTCTCCAGACTTCTGCTATAGAGACCCGCACCAGCATTCCATCTGCGGTGTAGCCTGACTCTCCGATCCATTCTGGACTCACCTGTTTCCAGCTACAACAATCACCTGCTTCCAGCCCAGCTTCCAGCAGTGTACAGCTTCTCTTAAAGGGCCGGTGTCCTTTCTGCAGTTTACCACTCTCCACCGGTATTATTATTTCACCGCTCTCAAACAATCACCTGCTTCCAGCCCAGCTTCCAGCAGTGTACAGCTTCTCTTAAAGGGCCGGTGTCCTTTTCTGCAGTTTACCACTCTCCACCGGTATTATTATTTCACCGCTCTCAAACAATCACCTGCTTCCAGCCCAGCTTCCAGCAGTGTACAGCTTCTCTTAAAGGGCCGGTGTCCTTTTCTGCAGTTTACCACTCTCCACCGGTATTATTATTTCATCGCTCTCAAGTTTGTTTATTATTTAACTGGTCCCAGCCAGTATCCACTCCGTATCAACTACAGTCTGGTTCCAGCCAGTATCCACAGCAGCCGTTTTATCTTCAACAGCCCAGCCTTTCCTGGAACACCAGCTGGTACGATCCTGGGTTCTCTCCATTGCTACAGTCAGGCCTGGTAAGGACTTTTCAACTAGAAGATTATAAGAACTGTCTCACACTACCAGTGCCTGTGGCCCTTGCCACCCTGTAGTACCCAGGAATTGTATTTATCCTCTGTTGACTTTTATGTTTCCTTTTACTGCTGCTGTGTTACGGAGTTTGTCATAATAAACATCATTGACTTTTATCCTGGTTGTCGTGGTCACGCCTTCGGGCAGTTATTCTACATGTTACTTACATGTCTAGGGGTCTGATACAACCTCCCAGGTTCCGTGACATCTCAGCCCCTACAACTGAGGCTGCCTCCCGTCAGCTCAGGCCCTCAGTTGTGACACAAGCCTTCTAGTAATGTGCCTGACCACTTTCATATAGCTTTAGAAATCCATGCACAGGCAATAATAGGCCGCAGTATCGCCCCTGAAGCTGTGTATATGGACTTGAGCGTAGTGTCAACCTTGCGATCTGCCGGTTCTTTCAACGTAGATCCCGGGACAGGTAAGACCACCTCCTTTGACAGCCTGGAAACAGATGCGTCAACTATAGGCGGGGTCTCCCCTTTTTTCCTATCTTCCTCAGGGAAGGGAAAAGCAACCAGAACTCTTTTTGGGATCTGGAGTTTTTTCTCCGGATTTTCCCAGGATTTTTCAAATATAGCATTTAATTCTTTAGATGCAGGGAAGGTGAGAGGGGCTTTCTTACTGTCTGTGAAGTAAGCCTCCTCAACCTGCTCAGGAGTTGTGTCAGCAATATTTAACACATCTTTAATGGCCTCAATCATCAACTGCACCCCCTTAGTAAGTGATGCCGCCCCCCTCAACACATCCCTATCACCGTCTGCTGTGTCAGAATCTGTATCCGTGTCATCCTGCGTAATATGGGCAAGAGCACTTTTTTGAGAGTGTACAGCAGGGGGACCCGAGGGAACAGAACCGGACCATACTGCCATAGAGGACTGTAAAACCTGAGTTGCATTCTCAGTCTGCGCAACCATCTCAGAAATCTGAGAAATAGCCCCCTTAAGAGAGGCTAACCACTCCGGTTCCCTAGCCGGTATCTGCGCTACAACAGTGCAATCCTGATTACATGGAATGGGGTCTTCCTGAGAAGATAAATCCTCTGCAGCATATGAGACAGAGTCTCAAGACATGACTGCTTGCAATCCCCACACACCCCACAAACATACAGGGTAAGGGCAGACAGTGTTTCCCCCCCAAGAATGGCAGAGAGACACAGAGATTGGAGCCAACCCACACACAGCGCTGCCTTTTGAGGTATAGGGAATCCCAACCCCCGCGCTGACTGTGTGCTCCTTAATAGGTAGACACAGTATACCCTGCCTCCCCCCCCACCCCCCCTTCTACAACCCCCTGCTACCTTACAAATATCTGGAGCTGACGTGGAGGGACAGCGCTGATGTCTGCAGGCAGAGAAAAATAAGATTTTACTTACCGGTAAATCTATTTCTCGTAGTCCGTAGTGGATGCTGGGGACTCCGTAAGGACCATGGGGAATAGACAGGCTCCGCAGGAGACAGGGCATCTAAGAAAGAATTCTGACTACTGGTGTGCACTGGCTCCTCCCTCTATGCCCCTCCTCCAGACCTCAGTTAAGGAAACTGTGCCCGGAAGAGCTGACAGTACAAGGAAAGGATTTTGGAATCCAGGGTAAGACTCATACCAGCCACACCAATCACACCGTATAACTCGTGATAACCACACCCAGTTAACAGTATGAACAACAACAGAGCATCAGATAAACTTGATGCAACCATAAAATAACCCTTATATAAGCAATAACTATATACAAGTATTGCAGAAGAATTCCGCACTTGGGACGGGCGCCCAGCATCCACTACGGACTACGAGAAATAGATTTACCGGTAAGTAAAATCTTATTTTCTCTAACGTCCTAGTGGATGCTGGGGACTCCGTAAGGACCATGGGGATCATACCAAAGCTCCCAAATGGGCGGGAGAGTGCGGATGACTCTGCAGCACCGAATGAGCAAACTCAAGGTCCTCCTCAGCCAGGGTATCAAACTTGTAAAACTTTGCAAAAGTGTTTGAATCTGTCCAAGTAGCTGCTCGGCAAAGCTGTAATGCCGAGACCCCTCGGGCAGCCGCCCAAGAAGAGCCCACCTTCCTTGTGGAGTGGGCTTTCACTGATTTTGGCTGCGGCAAACCCGCCACAGAATGAGTAGAAACGGGGTTGCGAGAAAACTTATTGGGCGCAAGAGATAGAATGGGCAGCCTAGGATACACCTCGGGGAATTCCTCTTTCCCCAGAAAACAGAAATGTCAAAGTGTGGGATGGTGTGGCCGTGGCGCCCTCTCTTGGTGGTGTGGTGTTTATGACCAAAGCAATGGTCACTCTAATAATAGGATGTTAGGTTCAGTGGTATTGTGAAGATCTGAATACTGGTGTTTTCAATGAAACATATTTAATGACATATATCACATATATACAAATAAAAGCATACCAAAATGGTAAGCTTGGAGCCGTAGGTGTTAGAAGAAGTAGGGTGAAAAAATGATACACCCTGCTTAGGCTCCAAAGCTTACTGACAAGTCATAAGTCCCTCGATGGATGTGGTTGAGTGTGCAGAAATAGCTCAGGTCACTAATCAAACAAAAAGGAAAGCATACCGGAGTGGTAGCTTAGGAGCCGCAGGTCTCAATGAAAAGCAGAGTGGTCTAGACTTCACCCTGCTCTGGCTCCAAAGCTAAGTCACAGAGGCAGACGTCCCGCGGATGAAGAGTGTAGAGTTTCCAATGTGTTCAAATAGCCAACGCGTTTCGAGATTATCCAATCTCTTCCTCAGGGCTTGATGGTGATGTCTGTCTCCAGAGATGGCTTTTAAAGATGGTGGCGAAGTGCTTCCAGGTCATGGGTCAATTAGTTGGCAAATGTTCATTTACGTATATTTATAGTTTTGATTGTTTTTGAATGGATATGTGTGGTTACTAGAAATGATTTTTTGTAAATAAGTAACATAATGAGTGCTAGATTGATGAAAATCAGCAAAGTTGAAAAAACGGAAAAAACGGAAGTGACCCGGACCGGAAGTTACAAACCGGAAGTGGGGCGGCTGTGTGCGAGCAGGTAGTTAATGTGTTAATAGTTTATAACATACTTTGGCACCATGCAGACTGAAATAGCAATGGTGCAGTGGGGTGTCTATTCTTACAGTGTGGAACAAGAGGAGAAAACAAATCGCCGCAAAAAAACGGAAAACCGGAAGTGACGGGTGGTTTTGCGTTCCACCGACCGGAAGTCACGGGTTATTTTGCGTTCCACCGACCGGAAGTGACGCGCTTATTTGCGTGTCACACTGGGAAATGCTGTGAAAAAGCTAAAATAATGCCCAGGATGAATAGATAGGTGAAAAATAGTGGGATTAAGGTGAACAGTAATCCCTATAGCGGAAGGACTGTGATGCTTGGAGTATGTGTACATAATACATAATAATGAATGGTGATGTTCATATTTTGTCCTAAAACAGATGTCCAGGTATAAAACTGAAATGAAGTCTTGAATAAAGGTCTTGAGAAAATTCTTGATTGACGTCTTTATTGCTCCATTAATCCTCGTGATAAAAGAGAAGAGGAACAGTGTAATGGGTTAGAAATCTGGTTTGGAACACGGTGTGTAACACAGAATGTGAAATTCAAAATAAGGGGGTATGATGACTATTGTAAGAACCATTTGAGTTCAAAGTCTTTATTCAAACCTTGAGGACACATAGACTGTAGTCTGAATATCAATTTCATTTCTGCTTTTGCCAAATTTTTTTCTGTGTTCCTGTCACGCCAGGTGGATTTAATGTGTTGTAAACCCACAAATTTCTTTATAGATGTGTATGAGCAATTGTGTTCAAGTTTGAAGTGTTCTGATAAGTTATGGGTGAGAAGCCCTTTTTTTATGTTGCGTAGATGTTCGGCAAGGCGAGTTTTTAAAGCTCTAGATGTCCATCCAATGTATACTTTACCACACGAGCATTCGATTAAGTATACGACATTGCTAGTGTGACAAGTAATAAAATCCTTGATTTTGAAGCTGATGTTGTTGACAGT
Source organism: Pseudophryne corroboree (assembly GCF_028390025.1). Taxonomy (NCBI): domain Eukaryota; kingdom Metazoa; phylum Chordata; class Amphibia; order Anura; family Myobatrachidae; genus Pseudophryne; species Pseudophryne corroboree. The sequence goes on from NC_086450.1 coordinate 498,059,067, forward strand.
GATTTCCGTGTATTTTGATGTATCAGTCTTTACTTGTCGGCACGGAAGGCAAAGTCCGCATCTGTGGAAACCACTGGTCCTGATAGGGTTGATGTGATTCTGGGGTAAAGCGCTGTGGACTAGTTTGTCCTTGAGATTGGTTGCTTTGCGGTAAATGAATGTGGTTTTTTTTGGGATAATGTTTTTCAATGTGTCGTCCATACAAAGTAACTTCCAGTGCTTCCTGATGATGGATTCAACTTTTTTATGTTGATGGTCATACCCAGTGATAAATGACCATTGCGAATGGTTAGAGAATTTTTCATCATTGTTTCTCTTTTTGTTGTTATGGATAAGAGAGGTCCTGTCCTTATTCATTATTTCTGCTTGAATGGATTCTAATTTGTCGGGTAGGTATCCCTTTTCAATAAAGGCATTTTTTAATTCGTTGATCTGGGACCTACAGATAGTATCCTCGCTACAGTTCCTCCTGATTCTTAGAAATTGGCTTTTTGGTATGCCATTGAGCCAGTTAGCATGATGTTCGCTGTCTTTACTGATGTAGTTATTGGAGTCTGTGGGTTTTTTGTAGGTTTTAGTTTGGATAGTGTTGTCTTTGATATAAATGGATAGATCCAAAAAATTTATTATAGTTTTACTGTTTTCAAACGTGAAAACAATGTTTTTGTCATTATGATTGAGATATTCACAGAATGAAGTTAGACTCTCCATGTTTCCTTCCCAAAAAAACAGCACGTCATCTATATAACGATTCCAGGATAGTAAATTATCTTTCCAAGGGTTCTGGTTGTAAATGATCTCCTTTTCCCAATGGGCCATGAAGAGATTCGCAAAACTCGGTGCGAATTTCGTACCCATTGCTGTCCCTCTTCTTTGGAGATAGTAGTCTCCTTCAAAGAAGAAGAGAGTCTAACTTCATTCTGTGAATATCTCAATCATAATGACAAAAACATTGTTTTCACGTTTGAAAACAGTAAAACTATAATAAATTTTTTGGATCTATCCATTTATATCAAAGACAACACTATCCAAACTAAAACCTACAAAAAACCCACAGACTCCAATAACTACATCAGTAAAGACAGCGAACATCATGCTAACTGGCTCAATGGCATACCAAAAAGCCAATTTCTAAGAATCAGGAGGAACTGTAGCGAGGATACTATCTGTAGGTCCCAGATCAACGAATTAAAAAATGCCTTTATTGAAAAGGGATACCTACCCGACAAATTAGAATCCATTCAAGCAGAAATAATGAATAAGGACAGGACCTCTCTTATCCATAACAACAAAAAGAGAAACAATGATGAAAAATTCTCTAACCATTCGCAATGGTCATTTATCACTGGGTATGACCATCAACATAAAAAAGTTGAATCCATCATCAGGAAGCACTGGAAGTTACTTTGTATGGACGACACATTGAAAAACATTATCCCAAAAAAACCCACATTCATTTACCGCAAAGCAACCAATCTCAAGGACAAACTAGTCCACAGCGCTTTACCCCAGAATCACATCAACCCTATCAGGACCAGTGGTTTCCACAGATGCGGACTTTGCCTTCCGTGCCGACAAGTAAAGACTGATACATCAAAATACACGGAAATCACTGTCAACAACATCAGCTTCAAAATCAAGGATTTTATTACTTGTCACACTAGCAATGTCGTATACTTAATCGAATGCTCGTGTGATAAAGTATACATTGGACGGACATCTAGAGCTTTAAAAACTCGCCTTGCCGAACATCTACGCAACATAAAAAAAGGGCTTCTCACCCATAACTTATCAGAACACTTCAAACTTGAACACAATTGCTCATACACATCTATAAAGAAATTTGTGGGTTTACAACACATTAAATCCACCTGGCGTGACAGGAACACAGAAAAAATTTTGGCAAAAGCAGAAATGAAATTGATATTCAGACTACAGTCTATGTGTCCTCAAGGTTTGAATAAAGACTTTGAACTCAAATGGTTCTTACAATAGTCATCATACCCCCTTATTTTGAATTTCACATTCTGTGTTACACACCGTGTTCCAAACCAGATTTCTAACCCATTACACTGTTCCTCTTCTCTTTTATCACGAGGATTAATGGAGCAATAAAGACGTCAATCAAGAATTTTCTCAAGACCTTTATTCAAGACTTCATTTCAGTTTTATACCTGGACATCTGTTTTAGGACAAAATATGAACATCACCATTCATTATTATGTATTATGTACACATACTCCAAGCATCACAGTCCTTCCGCTATAGGGATTACTGTTCACCTTAATCCCACTATTTTTCACCTATCTATTCATCCTGGGCATTATTTTAGCTTTTTCACAGCATTTCCCAGTGTGACACGCAAATAAGCGCGTCACTTCCGGTCGGTGGAACGCAAAATAACCCGTGACTTCCGGTCGGTGGAACGCAAAACCACCCGTCACTTCCGGTTTTCCGTTTTTTTGCGGCGATTTGTTTTCTCCTCTTGTTCCACACTGTAAGAATAGACACCCCACTGCACCATTGCTATTTCAGTCTGCATGGTGCCAAAGTATGTTATAAACTATTAACACATTAACTACCTGCTCGCACACAGCCGCCCCACTTCCGGTTTGTAACTTCCGGTCCGGGTCACTTCCGTTTTTTCCGTTTTTTCAATTTTGCTGATTTTCATCAATCTAGCACTCATTATGTTACTTATTTACAAAAAATCATTTCTAGTAACCACACATATCCATTCAAAAACAATCAAAACTATAAATATACGTAAATGAACATTTGCCAACTAATTGACCCATGACCTGGAAGCACTTCGCCACCATCTTTAAAAGCCATCTCTGGAGACAGACATCACCATCAAGCCCTGAGGAAGAGATTGGATAATCTCGAAACGCGTTGGCTATTTGAACACATTGGAAACTCTACACTCTTCATCCGCGGGACGTCTGCCTCTGTGACTTAGCTTTGGAGCCAGAGCAGGGTGAAGTCTAGACCACTCTGCTTTTCATCGAGACCTGCGGCTCCTTAGCTACCACTCCGGTATGCTTTCCTTTTTGTTTGATTAGTGACCTGAGCTATTTCTGCACACTCAACCACATCCATCGAGGGACTTATGACTTGTCAGTAAGCTTTGGAGCCTAAGCAGGGTGTATCATTTTTTCACCCTACTTCTTCTAACACCTACGGCTCCAAGCTTACCATTTTGGTATGCTTTTATTTGTATATATGTGATATATGTCATTAAATATGTTTCATTGAAAACACCAGTATTCAGATCTTCACAATACCACTGAACCTAACATCCTATTATTAGAGTGACCATTGCTTTGGTCATAAACACCACACCACCAAGAGAGGGCGCCACGGCCACACCATCCCACACTTTGACATTACCGCCACAGAATGAGCCTGCTGAATCGTGTTACAGATCCAGCGAGCAATAGTTTGCTTTGAAGCAGGAGCACCCAGCTTGTTGGAAGCATACAGGATAAACAGCGAGTCAGTTTTTCTGACTCTAGCCGTCCTGGCTACATAAACCTTCAAAGCCCCGACTACATCTAGTAACTCGGAATCCTCCAAGTCACGAGTAGCCACAGGCACCACAATGGGTTGGTTCAAATTAAAAGATGACACCACCTTCGGCAGAAATTGCGGCCGAGTCCGTAATTGTGCCTTGTCCATATGGAAAACCAGATGGGGGCTTTTACATGACAAAGCCGCCAATTCTGACACACGCCTAGCCGAAGCTAAGGCCAATAGCATGACCACTTTCCACGTGAGGTACTTTAACTCCACGGTCTTAAGTGGCTCAAACCAGTGAGATTTCAGGAAACTCAACACCACGTTAAGATCCCAAGGTGCCACTGGTGGCACAAAAGGGGGCTGAATATGCAGCACTCCTTTAACTGAACCTCTGGAAGAGACGCCAATTCCTTCTGAAATCTGGACCTTTATGGACCCCAATTTTAAGCCCATAGTCACTCCCGACTGTAGGAAGTGAAGGAACCGGCCCAGCTGGAATTCCTCTGTAGGGGCCTTCCTGGCCTCACACCAAGCAACATATTTTCGCCATATCCGGTGATAATGTTTTGCTGTTACGTCCTTCCTAGCCTTTATTAGCGTAGGAATAACTTCATCCGGAATGCCTTTTTCTGCTAGGATCCGGCGTTCAACCGCCATGCCGTCAAACGCAGCTGCGGTAAGTCTTGGAACAGACAAGGCCCCTGTTGCAACAGGTCCTGTCTTAGAGGCAGAGGCCATGGGTCCTCTGTGAGCATTTTGTCACGATCCGGGTATCTGGACGCCATTACTTACCCTTCAGATGCCTCCTAAGGCTGGCTCAGCGTTCCAGGACCGGATCCCGCTGTTCCTGAGTTTCCACATGCAGAATGTCAGAGTGGTGATTTCATCAGCCGCGGCCTCCGCTGTGCCCGCATGGTTAAATGTGCGCTTGTCAGTCTGGCGTCTCCTGTCTCCTGTGGCCGGCGTCGCCATTACTGTTTTAATTCTCACATGGATTACAAACCAAACTTCCCTCCAAGTGTCTGCATGGGCGCAGCCATCTTGGATTTTGTCATCTGATCATTTCCACCAATCTGCTGTCTGTATTGTTGATTTGCATAATTGCCTAGCCAACCCCTTCCTTGCTGCAGGTATAAGTAAGCTGTGCCTGAGCAAGGAAGGCGTCAGTGCTTTGGTTGTCTAACCTAGTTCCAGTTTGTCTCTCTCCTGTGGTTGTCTTCCAGGTTCCAGCTCCTGTCTCCAGACTTCTGCTATAGAGACCCACACCAGCATTCCATCTGCGGTGTAGCCTGACTCTCCGATCCATTCTGGACTCACCTGTTTCCAGTTACATCAATCACCTGCTTCCAGCCCAGCTTCCAGCAGTGTACAGCTTCTCTTAAAGGGCCGGTGTCCTTTCTGCAGTTTACCACTCTCCACCGGTATTATTATTTCACCGCTCTCAAACAATCACCTGCTTCCAGCCCAGCTTCCAGCAGTGTACAGCTTCTCTTAAAGGGCCGGTGTCCTTTTCTGCAGTTTACCACTCTCCACCGGTATTATTATTTCACCGCTCTCAAACTCCAAACTTCATTGTCAATCACCTGCTTCCAGCCCAGCTTCCAGCAGTGTACAGCTTCTCTTAAAGGGCCGGTGTCCTTTCTGCAGTTTACCACTCTCCACCGGTATTATTATTTCATCGCTCTCAAGTTCGTTCATTATATAACTGGTTCCAGCCAGTATCCACTCCGTACCAACAACAGTCTGGTTCCAGCCAGTATCCACAGCAGCCGTTTTATCTTCAGCAGCCCAGCCTTTCCTGGAACACCAGCTGGTACGATCCTGGGTTCTCTCCATTGCTACAGTCAGGCCTGGTAAGGACTTTCCAACTAGAAGATTATAAGAACTGTCTCACACTACCAGTGCCTGTGGCCCTTGCCACCCTGTAGTACCCAGGAATTGTATTTATCCTCTGTTGACTTTTATGTTTCCTTTACTGCTGCTGTGTTACGGAGTTTGTCATAATAAACATCATTGACTTTTATCCTGGTTGTCGTGGTCACGCCTTCGGGCAGTTATTCTACATGTTACTTACATGTCTAGGGGTCTGATACAACCTCCCAGGTTCCGTTACATCTCAGCCCCTACAACTGAGGCTGCCTCCCGTCAGCTCAGGCCCTCAGTTGTGACACATTTCTTGCAGTTCTGGGTACCAAGTCCTTCTTGGCCAATCTGGAACAATGAGTATTGTTCTCACTCCTCTTTTTCTTATGATTCTCAGCACCTTGGATATGAGAGGAAGAGGAGGAAACACATAGACCGACTGGAACACCCACGGTGTTACTAGTGCGTCCACTGCTATCGCCTGAGGGTCTCTTGACCTGGCGCAATACCTCTGCAGCTTTTTGTTGAGGCGGGTTGCCATCATGTCCACCTGTGGCAGTTCCCACCGATTTATAATCTGCGTGAAGACTTCCTGATGAGGTCCCCACTCTCCCGGGTGGAGGTCATGTCTGCTGAGGAAGTCTGCTTCCCAGTTGTCCACTCCCGGAATGAACACTGCTGACAGTGCTTGCACGTGATTCTCTGCCCAACGAAGAATTCTGGTGGCTTCCGCCACCACCACCCTGCTTCTTGTGCCACCCTGGCGGTTTACATGAGCCACTGCGGTGATGTCTGACTGAATCAGCACCAGTTGGTTTCGTAACAGAGGCTCCGCTTGACTCAGGGCGTTGTATATGGCCCTTAGTTCCAGGATGTTGATGTGCAGACAAGCCTCCTGACTTGACCACAGCCCTTGGAAGTTTCTTCCCTGAGTGACTGCCCCCCATCCTCGGAGGCTTGCATCCGTGGTCACCAGGACCCCGTCCTGTATGCCGAACCTGCGGCCTTCGAGAAGGTGAGCACTCTGCAGCCACCACAGAAGAGACACCCTGGCCCTGGGGGATAGGGTAATCAGCTGATGCATCTGAAGATGCGATCCGGACCACTTGTCCAACAGATCGCACTGAAAGTTCCTCGCATGGAACCTGCCGAAGGAGATGGCTTCGTAAGATGCCACCATCTTTCCCAGGATTCGCGTGCAGTGATGCACCGACACCTGTTTTGGCTTTAAGAGGCCCCTGACTAGAGTCACTAGCTCCTGGGCCTTCTCCTCCAGGAGAAACACCTTCTTCTGGACTGAGTCCAGAATCATGCCCAGGAAGGGCAGTCTCGTCGTAGGAATCAGCTGCGACTTTGGAATATTTAGAATCCAGCCGTGTTGTTGTAACACCTCCTGAGAGTGAGCTACGCTGATCAGCAACTGCTCTCTGGACCTCGCCTTTATGAGGAGATCGTCCAAGTACGGGATAATTGTGACTCCTTGCTTTCGTAGGAGCACCATCATCTCCGCCATTACCTTGGTAAATATTCTCGTGCCGTGGAGAGACCAAACGGCAACGTCTGGAATTGGTAATGACAGTCCTGTACCACAAATCTGAGGTACTCCTGATGAGGTGGATAAATGGGGACATGCAGGTACGCATCCTTTATGTCCAGAGACACAATAAAATCCCCCTCTTCCAGGCTTGCAATGACCGCTCTGAGCGATTCCATCTTGAACTTGAACCTTTTCAGGTAAATGTTTAGGGATTTTAAATTCAATATGGGTCTGACCGAACCGTCCGGTTTCGGTACCACAAACATTGTGGAATAGTAACCCCTTCCCTGCTGAAGGAGGGGAACCTTTACCACCACCTCCTGGAGATATAATTTGTGAATAGCCGCTAACACTACTTCCCTTTCCATGGGGGATGCTGGCAGGGCCGATTTGAGGTAACGGTGAGGGGGCATGACCTCGAAATCCAGCTTGTATCCCTGAGACACAATCCGTATAGCCCAGGGATCCACCTGTGAGCGAACCCACTGGTTGCTGAAAGCTCGGAGACGCGCCCCCACCGCTCCTGGCTCCACCTGTGGAGCCCCAGCGTCATGCGGTGGATTTAGTGGAAGCCGGGGAGGACTTCTGTTCCTGGGAACTAGCTGTATTGTGCAGCTTCTTTCCTCTACCCCTGCCTCTGGTAAGAAAGGACGCACCTCTGACTTTCTTGCCTCTTTGTAATCGAAAGGACTGCATTTGGTAATACGGTGCTTTCTTGGGCTGTGAGGGAATGTATGGCAAAAAAATTGACTTCCCAGCCGTAGCTGTTGAAACCAGGTCCGAGAGACCATCCCCAAACAATTCCTCACCTTTATAAGGTAAAACCTCCATGTGGTTTTTTGAGTCGGCATCCCCTGTCCATTGCCGAGTCCATAAGACCCTTCTGGCAGAAATCGACATTGCATTTATTCTATAGCCCAGCAGGCTAATGTCTCTATGAGCATCTCTCATATATAGGACAGCGTCTTTTATATGCCCCAGGGTCATTAATATAGTATCCTTGTCCAAGGTATCAAGGTCCTCAGACAAGGTATCCGTCCATGCTGCTACAGCACTACACACCCAGGCCGACGCAATTGCCGGCCTCAGTAAGGTACCTGAATGCGTAGAAACAGATTTCAGGATACCTCCTGTTTCCTATCTGCAGGATCCTTTAGGGAGGCTGTATCCTGTGACGGCAGGGTCACCTTTTTAGATAAGCGCGTCAACGCTTTGTCTACCCTAGGGGATGATTCCCAGCGTAACCTGTCCGTTGGCGGGAAAGGATACGCCATAAGTAACCGTTTGGAAATCTGCACCTTCTTATCTGGAGATTCCCAAGCCTTTTCACATAGCTCATTTAATTCATGTGAAGGGGAAAGGTCACCTCTTGCCTTTTCTCCCCATACATATGAACCCTCTTGTCATGGACTGGGGTTTCCTCTGTGATGTGTAACACATCTTTCATTGCTATAAACATGTAGCGGATGGCTTTAGCCATTTTAGGCTGCAACTTTGCATCATCGCCATCGACACTGGAGTCAGAATCCGTGTCGGCATCTGTGTCAACAATTTGGGATAGTGGGCGCTTCTGAGACCCTGACGGCCTCTGACGCTGTAGGATGGGTTGAGACCCTGACTGTCCCAAGGCTTCAGCTTTATCCAACCTTTTATGCAAGGAATTAACATTATCATTTAAAACCTTCCACATATCCATCCAATCAGGTGTCGGCGCCGTCGGCGGAGACACCACATTCATCTGCACCTGCTCTGCTTCCATATAGCCTTCCTCGTCAAACATGTTTACACAAGCGTACCGACACACCACACACACAGGGGATGCTCTTTTTGAAGACAATTCCCCCACAAGGCCTTTTGGAGAGACCGCGAGAGAGTATGCCAGCACACACCCCAGCGCTATATACCCAGAAATTAGACAGTAACTTAGTGTTTACCCAGTAGCTGCTGTATTTGTGATTATTGCGCTAAATTTATGTGCCCCCCCTCTCTTTTTACCCTCTTTCTACCGTGATTCTGCAGGGGAGAGTCTGGGGAGCTTCCTCTCAGCGGAGCTGTGGAGAGAAAATGGCGCTGGTGAGCCCCACGATACTAATATGGACCCCAGCATCCTCTAGGACGTAGGAGAAATAGAGCAATATCTTCAATCTGGATCTGCTTCTGCCGTTCTCCTTCAGCAGCTTCTTCCAGATTGGATGCTGTAACCACCCGGCAAGGTTTATAGTGTATACGACGTGTGAAATTTCGGTTACAGGTCTGTCCCACATCTCAATACAAATTACATGCGAGACAAGTTTTTAATTGGATTTCGCTCAAATCACAAGTGCGCAAATTCAAAATTAGGCAAGAGATCAGCGTCAGTATTTCCCTCTCGCACAAAACTATATACCAGCGGCTAATTGGATATGCCCCTATGTACTGTATCTTCAGGGCTTCATAGAAGACGTCCTTGTCGGTGTCCCCCCAGGATCTGGCATGGTTGTAGAGCTCTCGCATCTTCTCCTGATTAGCTGGATTGCTGTGGACAGCGTCACAGTGTTCACCTGTCAGCAGTCTCTTCAGACTGTGTCTAGGAGCGGACTCACCGTAGCCCCCCGGCGTGCCGTCACAAAGTGCTCTCTGGTGGGTTCAGGGAGAGGAGGCGTAACTGTAAGTACAATACAGCGTATTCACAGACATGTCTTATGGGTTCTCTTTCACCTGTGCTAATTTAGTCACAAAAATTGTATATTGTATATAATAGCACTACTCCCTGCACCCCACCTCCCGGACCACTCTCTATTCTAACATTCTAGCTGATAGTCTGTGTTTTTAGTTTCTTTCAGGTTTGTTTTCCTCTTTCTTACCTTCTGCTGTATTATCCTACCCTTTCCATCTGCCCATTTGTAAATTGCAATTGTAGTTGATTTGCCATCTGCACATAGGGGGTCATTCCGAGTTGATCGCTCGCTAGCAGTTTTTAGCAACCGTGCAAACGCTATGCCGCCTCCCACTGGGAGTGTATTTTAGCTTAGCAGAAGTGCGAACGAAAGGATCGCAGAGCGGCTACAAAAAAATATTGTGCAGTTTCAGAGTAGCTCCAGACCTACTCAGTGCTTGCGATCACTTCAGACTGTTCAGTTCCTGTTTTGATGTCACAAACACGCCCTGCGTTCGTCCAACCATGCCTGCGTTTTTCCTGCCACGCCTGCGTTTTTTCGAACACTCCCTGAAAACGGTCAGTTGACACTCAGAAATGCCCTCTTCCTGTCAATCACTCTGCGGCCAGCAGTGCGACTAAAATGCTTCACTAGACCTTGTGTGAAACTATATCGGCCGTTGTGAAAGTATGTCGCGCACTGCGCCGCAGGCACAGAAGTAACTTTTTTTCCTTAATCGCAGCACAGCGAACATTTTCAGCTAGCGATCACCTCGGAATGACCCCCATAGGGCCTAATTCAGTAAGGATAGCAAATTCTGCTAATTAAAACCTATTCCTAGCATACTGGCGCTGCCTTCCCCTCCCCCGCCCCTTCAACAAGCAAAAATTGCAGTCATGTCGCAATTTATGCTTGTTAGCAGAAACAGAGGACGGCTCCTGCCGGCGCAGCTTAGCTGCGCACGCAGGAGTCCCGCAGCTGTACTCTTGATCGTGGCGGCTGTGTGTGATGTCACGCTGCTGCCATGATCATACCCCTGACACGACCCCATTCAGCCGCACCTGCCCCTGGAAACAGAGCGTTGCCCGCCCCCACCCTAACCCATGACCGCCTCTGCCCGACTGACAGGCAGATGCGATCGCATTTACTGCGGGCCCCGCACAGAAAGTGCGGGTGCATGTGCAGGACCAGCGCTGCACTTGCGCCCGTGGGCTGGTCGTAAAAATTCCGGTTGGAACGCGATTTGCGATCCAGCCTGAATTAGGCCCCTAGTCAGGGCCATCAGGAGCATACACGGGCCTGCCCCCTCCACAAGCCCGTGTCCGGATAAAGAGTACCCTACTCCCCCTTTTGGTGCCAAAGCACATAGTAGAGGTGGCCTATTCTCTGTCTGCACTGCCACTGCTCACCTTTAGGTGTCGCTTCTTGATCAGTTTCCTTGGGCTCCTCTTCAAATGCAAAACCAGCAACTAAAAGGAAGAAATATGAGGATTAGGCCGAGCAAGACAATGATTACAGTCAGAGGTCCCTGTGTATCGTGGTGCTCAGAAAGCAGCCAAAAGATGCCTTTGTATATATGTAAGTATGCTGTGCCCTTATACTGCGTTACCAAACATAAAAACTCCACAATATTCTATAAAAGTGTTCAGTTGCTGCCACATGGCACATACATTGACAATGTGGTTCCCAACAGAACACTTCACAATTCCTGTATTTATTCTTAAAATCTGTCATAATGACAATTACAGTGAATTACGCTGTAGAATGCATTACAACGTGTTTGTAGTACAATGATGTTATCGAGAAGAGTGTAAGCGGTGATTGCGCAGCGTGACCGACATCCCATCAAGGAAAATGATTATCACCAAAGCTGAGGTATTGAGGGGTAGATGTATTAAGCCTGGAGAAGTGATAAAGCAGTGATAAGTGCAAGGTGATAACTTTACCAGCCAATCAGCTCATAACTGTCAATTTACATATTGGAGCTGATTGGCTGGTGCATTATCACTTTGCACTTATCACTGCTTTATCACTTCTCCAGGTTTAATACACCTGCCCCTGAGAGACAAACAGGACAAATGGACTGCTGAGATTTTTGCTCTATAATATCTGTTAGGGCCTGTTTAGTTCTTAAAGAAACCTGTCGCCTAATTGTCTGAACTATCACCACGGTGTAATTAGATTATCATAAGGTGGAGCAGAATCCTGAGGTTGAATAAGCAATTTTTTAACACAGCATTTTTTTTTTTCATCAATACAGGAATTGTGATTTGATTCAAGTGTTGGAGTAATTACTATTGGATTTAGAACCACAAACCTTGCATTTTGCTGTTATTTTTGCAGATAGGTAACCTGGTAATTAGTTTCCACTAATTGTTAGCTGATCCCCTCCCTAAAGGCCAGTACTGACAGGGGACAGACCGCTCAGCACACATCTCAGCCCCCGCACAGCGCAATGTGCTGAGCGAGGGGGGGGGGGGGGGGGGGGCGACGACGGTGGGCCACTCACTTCACACATCGCTGAAGTGAGCTACCCGCTAGATTGAGCCTGCATGCAGGCCAATCTAGCACAGGCAATAGCGAAGCTGGGCCGCTCATCACTATCGCTGGAGAGCATACACACGGCAGACCCGTGCGTAAAATCTAAGCAATCTAGTCAGATTGCTTAGATTTTAAGAATGGATCTCTCCGTGTGTACCCCCCTTAATACTCAGCTTGCTTAGTTTACATCTGATCAGTAGAGCTTGTAGTAAGTGTACAGTATGTGTGTTTTCAATTGAAATTCTATCTAGATGCTCAGGTACTCTTATATACAGGGCCGGATTCAGAGCCGGCCATAGCTATAGGCAAACTAGGCAATTGCCTAGGGCATTTGATATGCCCAGGGGCATCAGCAGCTTCTGCTGATTAAAATGATATGCGGCATGCCTATATTCTGTATGTAGCATTTCATATACAGATACAGCCACAGTCTCATACAGTATATAGGCATGCTGCATATCATTTTAATCAGCAGAAGCTGCTTGTGCATCCTAGCCACATAACAATGCAAATAAGATGCATTTTCATTAAAAAATGTGCCCGACGTTAGCACTGAGGCAAGATTTATGAGGACACTTCTGTATCCAAGCAGAGGCAGAGGTCACAGTGTTAGTGGCAGTGTGAGTGCTGTGTGCATGTGAGTGGGTTGGTTGTGCAGTAGTGTTCGGAATATGTGTAAGGAGCATTATGTGTGTCATGTAAAAATGCATTAATAATGTGCAATATATGTGTAAGGGGCACTATGTGTGTCATTATTTGTATAAGGGCATTCATAATGTGTGGCATACTGTATGTGTAACAGGGTACTACTGGATGTGTCATTATGTGTATAGGGGCACTAACAATGTGCAGCAAATGTGTAGGGGGCACGATGTGTGTCATTATGTGTATTAGGGCATTAATAATGTGCGGCATATGTGTAAGGGACATTATGTGTAAAAGGGCATTAATAAAGGTTGTCATAATGTGTACAGTATTGGACATTAATAATGTGTCTCATATGTGTTAGGGGCATTACTGTGTGGAATTATGTGTTTAAGGTGCTTTTCTATGTGGTGTTGCGTATAGAAAGGGCACTACTGTGTCGTCTAATGTGAATAAAGAGCAATAGGGTGTGGTGTAATGTGAATAAGGAGCAATTCAGTGTGATGTAATGTGAACAAGGGGCTCTACTGTGAGGAGTAACGTTTATAAGGTAAAGTGATACTACTGTGGGATGTAATATGAATTATGGACACTATCGCATGATCAAATGTGAATAAAGTTGCAGTACTGTGTGGCGTATTTGGAATTGGGGTTACTATTGTGTGGCCATGCCCCTTGCCAGCAAAAACACACCCCTTTTTGGGCTGTGCACCAAATGTGCGAACTGCTCCTATTTAAAATATAGGGGGTACAAACACCAAAATAAGGACTGTTATGGGTGAGGGGTGATGGTGCTGGGAAAGAAGTGCAAGGTCAGAGGTGGGACCAGCGGTGGTGCTAGGGGGCACCAACCAAAATCTTGCCTAGGGCATCATATTGGTTAGGGCCGGCTCTGGCCGGATTAAGGGCCACTTAGGCCTGGGGCTGAAAATATTCAAAGGCCTATTGTGGGAAATGGGGAGGTGTGATCAGTGCTGTGTGGATGTGGTAAGAGCCACGTGGGCGTGAACACCCCTACACTGTTAGCGCCAATGTCTCCCTATATATGTCAATAACATATAAAAGATTGCATAATTTTGGGGGACATGTACTAAGCAGTGAGCCAGTGGAGAAGTTGCCCATGGCAGCCAAACAGCATTGACGTAACATTTATAAACGTATACAGAGCAGCTGATTGGTTGCCATGGGCAACTTCTCCACTGGCTCACTTCTCCACTTTTATCATTGCTTAGTACATGTTCCCCTTTGTGAGAAAAATAGAAATGCAATCGTAATAGTTATGATTTATGGCCGACCATGGGGGTAATTCCAAGTTGATCGCAGCAGGAACTTTGTTAGCAATTGGGCAAAACCATGTGCACTGCAGGGGAGGCAGATATAACATGTGCAGAGAGAGTTAGATTTGGGTGGGGTGTATTCAAACTGAAATCTAAATTGCAGTGTAAAAATAAAGCAGCCAGTATTTACCCTGCACAGAAACTAAATAACCCACCCAATTCTAACTCTCTCTGCACATGTTACATCTGCCCCCCCCCCCTGCAGTGCACATGGGCCCTCATTCCGAGTTGTTCGCTCGTTAGTTTTCTTCGCATTGGTGCGATAAGTCGCAAACTGCGCATGCGCAATGTTCGCAGTGCGTCTGCGCCAAGTAAATTTGCTAAAAAGTTTGGCTTAACAAAGATATTCTTCGTTCTGGTGATCGGAGTGTGATTGACAGGAAGTGGGTGTTTCTGGGCAGAAACTGGCCGTTTTATGGGTGTGTGTGAAAAAACGCTACAGTTTCTGGGAAAAACGCGGGAGTGTCTGGAGAAATGGGGGATTGGCTGGGCGAACACTGGGCGTGTTTGTGACGTCAAACCAGGAACGAAACTGACTGAACTGATCGCAGTGTAGGAGTAAGTGTGGAGCTACTCGGAAACTGCAAAGAAATTTCTAATCGCAATTCTGCAAATCTTTCGTTCGCTATTCTGCAAAGCCAAGATACACTCCCAGAGGGCGGCGGCCTAGCGTGTGCAATGCTGCTAAAAGCTGCTAACGAGCGAACAACTCGGAATGAGGGCCATGGTTTTGCCCAATTGCTAACAAACTTGCTGCTGCGATCAACTCAGAATTACCCCCCATGTTGCCAGCTGGTGGCTAGTAATCATCATGCTGCCCATGTGATGGTCCTATTTTCATGTGGAGGCCTGGAGCTGTAGCTCCATCCGCCCCATTGTTAATCTGGCCCTGCTTATATACAGATCCTTCCCACTGCTCTACAGCTTTCTGTCATAGCCTATGAATACTAATGCCCTTATTTATCAATGAGTGATAAATTTCACTGTGAGTGATAAATTGCACCAGCCAACCAGCTCCTAACTGTCATTTTTCAAACCCAGCCTGTGACATGGAAGTTAGGAGCTGATTGGCTGGTGCAATTTATCACTCACAGTGAAATTTATCACTCATTGATAAATAAGGGCATTAGCCTGGTATGATGACAGCATTACGCTATTCCTTCCTTTACCCTCTCATAGCTTTGTCATTCGCTTAGCCCACCTCAGTCACCAGGTGGTAGGTTATGTAAAGGGGAAGGTGATTGTTTATAGCCCTATGCTCCTAGAGACTATACAGGCTGAGAAGGCATTACCTACAGATAGACATAGTTCCCCTGTGATGCCCTATGCCTCTCTATACTACTCTATGATGTCATCTACTTTCCTGCTGTACTATCTGGTGCCCTTACAGTATATGCTGCTCAGTGATGTCACCGTTTCTGTTGCACTACACTGCACACCTCTCCTCTATGCTGTTCTGTGATGTTATCTACTTCCCTGCTATGCTACAATGTGCCTCCTTATACTGTTCTGTGATGTTATCTACTTCCCTGCTATGCTACAATGTGCCTCCTTATACTGTTCTGTGATGTTCCTTCTGTACGGGATGTAATTATCTTATTGACATTAAGAATGTTGACAGGCACAAGAGGGACAGTGGTATGTCACCACCAACAAGCTAGTAATGCAATGTAAAGGATGGTACCATCATGTCCATAGACAAACACAGGGGGAGTTTCCAGTTGCCTGGAAACCCCCCCTCTCTAGACTACACCATGACCACTATAGCAATTGTATACAGTATAATACAATTTTACTAGAGCTGCATGCTTTAAAGATCTCATCAGTATTATAAATAATACCGCATTCAGATTGCAAATGCCAGATCCCACCCGGTAAAAGAAATGTGTACTAACCGGGTGGGATCCGGCATTTGCGCTCCTTTGCTGGCTTTCCGACCTGGCCATATACCGGGTCGGTTGCCATAGCAGCGGGGGGGGGGGCGCAGCAGCAGCAGCAGGGGCGGGGGTGAAGGCGGCGCTGGTAGATGAGCTCATCTCCTGCGCCGCATCTCCCTATGCTGTGAATGGGAACCGTGTTGCATCGACGCGGCTCCCATTCACACTGCGCCTGACCCGGTATTCAACCCGGGTATAATCCTACTTTTATACCGGGTTGAATTACCGGGTCAGACGACCCGCTAATTCTCGGAAAGTGCTTTCACATCGCACACTGACCCGTGTCGATACCGGGTTATTTGTGCGATGTGATAGGGGTATAAATGATTATCAACACCGGTGGATCTTTTATAATGTGTCAGCCAGTAATTAGTACACCTGTGTGCACCAGCTAGGAGATATGTAAAACCAGATGCGGTTATGTCTGTGGCGGTACGGAGACACCGATTTCAGGATCCCGAACCCTGCATATCCCGCCGGTCGGCATGCTGACCAACAGGGACTACTCCCACTTATGGGTATCCAAGGGGCTTTGTTGCGCTTGCCCACCCCTCCTGCCGGCCACCTAAGCTTACAGGGGTCGGTATTGTGACCAGTGGTCTTCTGACTGCCGGTCATACATACATACCCAACCCTGTAAAACATGCACTGCTAGGGGTGCTCTGCTATAGACCATTTATAGGGTTAATTATTAATACTGCAATGTGTACATGGGCAGTTTCCAGGTTCTTCTGCCGCTCCCCCAGCCTTGATCCAGTGCTCTGGATTGGTGCCAACATCTGATATAAAGCATTCAGCTCAGGCAGGATGTCCCTACTGCCACATCTTATGGCTTGCTGTGATCGCTGGCCCTGTATATGAGAATTATGACATTGTGGGTGGGATGTACTACAGGAAAAATGCAATAACCCCGCCGTTTTATAGCATTTTCATATGTACTAATACCCGGCCACCGCGTTTGCACCCCTGAGGGTATCGCCAGCCGCCGCAATCCCCCGCCGCAGACACCGACCCCCCTTCCCCCCCGGCATACCTTCTTCGAGGAAGCCCTGGCCCGGAAGCTAAACTCCTCCTCTCCCTAGCAACACAGCCGGAGGTCCTTCAGGCTGCAGGGGGGAGGAGGAGGCGCCCGGGACAGCCTGCTGCCTGCTCCCTGGCAGGGAAGCAGGTGAAGAGCCCAGGGAAGTGACGGAGATCCCCCACACACCACCTCACAGGTCACCGCATCGCAATGTTAATCGCAATGTTAATCGCATATGTTAGTACATGTGCGATCAACATCGCTGCGAGTGGTGGCAAGGGGCGGCGATGTATGTTAATACATCCCGCTCACAGTATGGTACATCTTATAGCCGCTTCATGGTAATACTGCCCTTTTCATGGACTGGCCACATGCACTCTAACTTAAAGCAGATGAAAACCCCCGTCTAGATATCCTGTGTTTGCCACTGATGTCCAGGTGTGTGATGATGTATGTCCAGGTGTGTGATGATGTATATCCAGGTGCGTGATGATGTATGTCCAGGTGCGTGATGATGTATGTCCAGGTGCGTAATAATGTATGTCCAGGTGCGTAATAATGTATGTCCAGGTGTGTGATGATGTATATCCAGGTGCGTGATGATGTATGTCCAGGTGCGTAATAATGTATGTCCAGGTGTGTGATGATGTATGTCCAGATGCGTGATAATGTGTATCCAGGTGCGTGATGATGTATATCCAGGTGCGTGATGATGTATGTCCAGGTGCGTGATGATGTATGTCCAGGTGTGTGATGATGTATGTCCAGGTGTGTGATAATGTATATCCAGGTGGGTGATGATGTATGTCCAGGTGCGTGATGATGTATGTCCAGGTGCGTGATAATGTATATCCAGGTGCGTGATGATGTATATCCAGGTGCGTGATGATGTATATCCAGGTGTGTGAGGATGTATGTCCAGGTGTGTGAGGATGTATGTCCAGGTGTGTGATAATGTATATCCAGGTGTGTGATGATGTATGTCCAGGTGCGTAATAATGTATGTCCAGGTGCGTGATGATGTATGTCCAGGTGTCTGATGATGTATGTCCAGGTGTGTGATAATGTATATCCAGGTGGGTGATGATGTATGTCCAGGTGCGTGATGATGTATGTCCAGGTGCGTGATAATGTATGTCCAGGTGCGTGATGATGTATATCCAGGTGCGTGATGATGTATATCCAGGTGCGTGAGGATGTATGTCCAGGTGTGTGAGGATGTATGTCCAGGTGTGTGATAATGTATATCCAGGTGTGTGATGATGTATGTCCAGGTGCGTAATAATGTATGTCCAGGTGCGTGATGATGTATGTCCAGGTGTGTGATTATGTATGTCCAGGTGTGTGATAATGTATATCCAGGTGGGTGATGATGTATGTCCAGGTGCGTGATGATGTATGTCCAGGTGCGTGATAATGTATATCCAGGTGCGTGATGATGTATATCCAGGTGTGTGATGATGTATGTCCAGGTGTGTGAGGATGTATGTCCAGGTGTGTGAGGATGTATGTCCAGGTGTGTGATAATGTATATCCAGGTGTGTGATGATGTATGTCCAGGTGCGTAATAATGTATGTCCAGGTGCGTGATGATGTATGTCCAGATGCGTGATAATGTATATCCAGGTGCGTGATGATGTATATCCAGGTGCGTGATGATGTATGTCCAGGTGTGTGATGATGTATGTCCAGGTGTGTGATGATGTATGTCCAGGTGTGTGATAATGTATATCCAGGTGTGTGATGATGTATGTCCAGGTGCGTAATAATGTATATCCAGGTGCGTGATGATGTATATCCAGGTGCGTAATAATGTATGTCCAGGTGCGTAATAATGTATGTCCAGGTGTGTGATGATGTATGTCCAGGTGTGTGATGATGTATGTCCAGGTGCGTGATAATGTATGTCCAGGTGCGTAATAATGTATGTCCAGGTGTGTGATGATGTATGTCCAGGTGCGTAATAATGTATGTCCAGGTGCGTGATAATGTATGTCCAGGTGCGTAATAATGTATGTCCAGGTGTGTGATGATGTATGTCCAGGTGCGTAATAATGTGTGTCCAGATGTGTGATGATGTATGTCCAGGTGCGTGATAATGTATACCCAGGTGCGTGATAATGTATGTCCAGGTGCGTAATAATGTATATCCAGGTGCGTAATAATGTATGTCCAGGTGCGTGATGATGTATATCCAGGTGCGTAATGATGTATGTCCAGGTGCGTGATGATGTATATCCAAGTGCGTAATAATGTACGTCCAGGTGCGTAATAATGTATATCCCGGTGCGTAATAATGTATGTCCAGGTGCGTAATGATGTATATCCAGGTGCGTAATAATGTATGTCCAGGTGCGTGATGATGTATATCCAAGTGCGTAATAATGTACGTCCAGGTGCGTAATAATGTACGTCCAGGTGCGTAATAATGTACGTCCAGGTCGTAATAATGTATGTCCAGGTGCGTAATAATGTATGTCCAGGTGCGTGATGATGTATGTCCAGGTGCGTGATGATGTATGTCCAGGTGCGTGATGATGTATGTCCAGGTGCGTAATAATGTATGTCCAGGTGCGTAATAATGTATGTCCAGGTGCGTGATGATGTATGTCCTGGTGCGTAATAATGTATGTCCAGGTGCGTGATGATGTATATCCAGGTGCGTATAATGTATGTCCAGGTGCGTGATGATGTATGTCCAGGTGCGTAATAATGTATGTCCAGGTGCGTGATAATGTATGTCCAGGTGCGTGATGATGTATGTCCAGGTGCGTAATAATGTATGTCCAGGTGCGTGATGATGTATATCCAGGTGCGTAATAATGTATGTCCAGGTGCGTGATGATGTATGTCCAGGTGCGTAATAATGTATGTCCAGGTGCGTGATAATGTATGTCCAGGTGCGTGATGATGTATGTCCAGGTGCGTAATAATGTATGTCCAGGTGCGTAATAATGTATGTCCAGGTGCGTAATAATGTATGTCCAGGTGCGTCGTGATGTATGTCCAGGTGCGTAATAATGTATGTCCAGGTGCGTGATAATGTATGTCCAGGTGCGTGATGATGTATGTCCAGGTGCGTAATAATGTATGTCCAGGTGCGTGATGATGTATGTCCAGGTGCGTAATAATGTATGTCCAGGTGCGTAATAATGTATGTCCAAGTGCGTGATGATGTATGTGCAGGTGCGTGATGATGTATGTCCAGGTGCGTGATGATGTATATCCAGGTGCGTGATGATGTATATCCAGGTGCGTGATGATGTATGTCCAGGTGTGTGATGATGTATATCCAGGTGTGTGATGATGTATGTCCAGGTGCGTGATGATGTATGTCCAGGTGCGGGATGATGTATGTCCAGGTGCGTGATGATGTATATCCAGGTGCGTGATGATGTACATCCAGGTGCGTGATGATGTATATCCAGGTGCGTGATGATGTATGTCCAGGTGCGTGATGATGTATGTCCAGGTGCGGGATGATGTATGTCCAGGTGCGTGATGATGTATGTCCAGGTGCGTGATGATGTATGTCCAGGTGCGTGATGATGTATGTCCAGGTGCGTGATGATGTATGTAAGCGCTGCCAGTTTGTGTAACAGTTGGAATAGGTGATAGCAGTGAGCTGGTTCAGTTGTGTCGGAATTTTGAACGCGTCGGCATAATGAATTTCGGTATTTTGACCATGTCGGTATTTTAACTGTCGGTCAATGGGTGTCGGGATTATGACTGTCGGTACTGTGTCCGTCTGTAAATCAACTGATACCCCAGTGAGCTGGGGGGAGAAGCACAGATACAAAAAACTAAGCAAAGAAGATCTCTTCAGGTGCACATAAGTTCTATGTAAACCATAGATTTTATTGAATTGCTTGTAAAAAGCATATATTGATATGTTAGAGCCATGAGAAGTATAGTTACAATATTGGAGTAGTGTACAAAGAATGGGGAAATAGTGAAATAAAATGTTCCTACTGTTTCTCTTTATTCTTTACAATTTGTTTCTTTAGTAGAAATTCAAGTTTCCTCCTCAATGTCTGTTTCCTCAGTAAGAAGTGGATACTTTTGTATTTATTCAGCAACAGTCCCTTAACCCTTTCAGTTCTATGCCCGAAAATCTTCTGGGATAGCCAGGGAAGATTTCCGGGCATGCTACTAACTAATTCCCAGGGACAGTCGTGCAGTGTGATGGCGCCTGGGAATCAGCATAAGCTATTATGGAGTTAATCCCGCCCCCCGGACTCCCATTGGCCAGGGGCGGGCTTAACTGTATACTAGCTTATGCTGATTCCCGGGTGCCTCCAGAGAATCAGCCACTAATTAGGACTGACACTGGCGATGCCCGTGGGTGTTCCCCCCCGGGCGATCGCCCCTCTTCACCTCCGTACCAGCATTTTAACCCCTGCATCTCGGGAATTAAATACAAATTTGAAAAAAAAATTGTGGGTGTTTTGTCACTTTTCTGTCACAAACAAGGCTCGCTAGTGTACTGCGCCCGCTAGCCGACGTATGTTTTGTATCGGCCTCATTAAAGCTCTGAGGCGAAACGTACATCGGCAACTATAGCCGACTGCTCGTAGCTTCATTATGTTCCACAATGTCCGAATTTCTATATACATGTTCCATTGACTGTAATGGCAAATGTACTCCTGAATAGTGAGAAATGCTCTGGCGGTTAATGGCACTTTAGCGGGAGATATACTCACTACACTGCAACGATACACCTAAACTGAGGAATTGACTCACACACTATACGGTTACTGGCAGCAGGGTAGGACTGGCCCACAGGGGTACAGGAGAAACCCCCGGTGGGCCCCACTGCATGGGGAGTTTTATTAGTCTGGTAAATTATCATGCATGCACTATCAGTATTTGCTATATATTATTTATCAAGGGGCCCAGACCATGCACTCTCTAATGGTTAGCCAAGCCTCTGTGGTGGCTTGCCGCACCCCCTCTGGAGGCTGGCCACACCCCTAAACATGGGCCCCTACTACTGCATTCCCGCGGTGGGCTTTTCATGCCCCAGTCTGACACTGACTGGCAGTATAGACAACATATGTAATTCAAAAACTGATTTAAGTTTAGCGCACATGCAACGATACACCTAAACTGAGGAATTGACTCAAATATTATTAGGTTACCGGCAGCTTAAACATTATCCGTATTTTAGAAACTGATCTAAACTCAGCCCTCATCAGTCATGAATCAGACTGACTCACTATATAAATATTGAGCAAAAGAAAGAGATAATTGGCTCTGAAAAAGACACAGCAGTCTGTCTAATAGGCCCTACACACTGGCAGATATTACTCAAAGATATGAACGGTCTCGTTCATTAATGAATGAAGGCCCTCATTCCGAGTTGTTCGCTCGGTAAATTTCATCGC
Source organism: Pseudophryne corroboree (assembly GCF_028390025.1). Classification (NCBI taxonomy): domain Eukaryota; kingdom Metazoa; phylum Chordata; class Amphibia; order Anura; family Myobatrachidae; genus Pseudophryne; species Pseudophryne corroboree. The sequence goes on from NC_086450.1 coordinate 498,081,493, forward strand.
ATCGCATCGGTTTTCTGTTTAGTACGCATGCGCAATGTTCGCACTGCGACTGCGCCAAGTAATTTTGCTATGAAGATAGTATTTTTACTCACGGTTTTTCCTTCGCTCCGGCGATCGTAGTGTGATTGACAGGAAATGGGTGTTACTGGGCGGAAACACAGCGTTTTATGGGCGTGTGGATGAAAACGCTACCATTTCCGGAAAAAACGCAGGAGTGGCTGGAGAAACGGGGGAGTGTCTGAGCGAACGCTGGGTGTGTTTATGACTTCAAACCAGGAACGACAAGCACTGAACTGATCGCAGATGCCGAGTAAGTCTGAAGCTACTCTGAAACTGCTAAGTAGTTTGTAATCGCAATATTGCGAATACATCGGTCGCAATTTTAAGAAGCTAAGATACACTCCCAGTAGGCGGCGGCTTAGCGTGAGCAACTCTGCTAAAATCGCCTTGCGAACGAACAACTCGGAATGAGGGCCGAAATACCATTCATATATTTGCATGTGGAGGCTCCAGCAATGAACGATGCGCGGCCCCGCGCTCGTTCATCGCTGGTGCCCTGTCGGCTGTGCATGCAGGCCAATATGGACGATCTCGTCCATATTTGCCTGCACTTCTATGGAGCCCGGTGACGGGGGGAGTGAAGAAACTTCACTCCCCCCGTCACTGCTCCCCTGCCGCCGGGCCGCCCTTCGGCCGTGTCTGCCGTCGGGCAGCTCGGCGGTGGATCGCTTAATGTGTAGGACCCTTTAGAACTAACTTAATATGCAAGTGGATTACACATAATATCAAGCAGAGAGTTTATTCCCCTGTATTCATTCAAGTAGCAACAACGATTTTCAGGTTCTGTCAATTTAGGGTGACCATTATTAGCCCTTTAAACTGGGACGCTCATGGATTACACACGTTCTGTGGCTGATTAAAACCAGGTGACACGCAGGCTTGTAGTCAGCCAGCCCCAGAACCTGTGTAATTCATGTGTCCCAGTTTAAAGGGATAGTATGGTAAACCTAGTTAATTGAATAAGATACTCTAAAGCACAGGTTCTCAAACTCGGTCCTCGGGGCCCACACAGTGCATGTTTTGCAGGTCTCCTCACAGAATCACAAGTGAAATAATTAGTTCCACCTGGGGATGTTTTAAAATGTGTCAGTGAGTAATTAATACACATGTGCACTTGCTGGGTTACCTGCAAAACATGCACTGTGTGGGGTCCTGAGGACCGAGTTTGAGAACCTGTGCTCTAAAGGACTGGAAAATTATTTACATCCTCAGTGTTAATATCAAGTTATTAGCACAAAACCAGCTCCTTAATAAATGGCACTAATTGTATAAGTAGATGGGAAACCTCCTGAAGGTGCATATACCAGGGCAATAGATTATATTGTTATTACCAGGTATTATATCCATACTTGCCTACCTGACCCTCTCCATGAGGGAGAAATGCTCTGTTCCTGGACTTTCCTGGTAATGTATGATTGCCATCACCTGTGGTGAGCTAGGTAATTGATAAGAAAGGTGTTTCACCACAGGTGATGGCAATCATACATTACCAGGAAAGTCCAGGAACAGAGCATTTTCTCCCTCATGGAGAGGGTCAGATAGGCAAGTATGAGTGTATCCATATTACATATGTCCCAGGAGGAATCAATGAGTCTGACACTTTAAGTGAGAGACTTAAGGGGGGTACTCACGGAGCAATATTCTAAGCAATCTGACTAGATTGCTTAGAATTTAAGCAGGATCGCTCCATGTGTACCCCCTACAGCGATAGTGATGCGCAGCGCTATCGCTGGTGCTAGATTGGCCTGCAATTTGCACCGAGGTCGCTGGATGGCTAAGCTAAGCGACCCAAGTGGCCGACACAAACACCTGGCCCATCTAGGAGTGGCACTGCAGTGTCACGCAGGATGGCCCTTCCAAAAAACACTCCCCAAACAGCACATGATGCAAAGAAAAAAAGAGGCGCAATGAGGTAGCTGTGTGAGTAAGCTAAGCGACCCAAGTGGCCGACACAAACACCTGGCCCATCTAGGAATGGCACTGCAGTGTCACGCAGGATGGCCCTTCAAAAAAACACTTCCCAAACAGCACATGACGCAAAGAAAAAAAGAGGCGCAATGAGGTAGCTGTGTGACTAAGCTCAGCGACCCAAGTGGCCGACACAAACACCTGGCCCATCTAGGAGTGGCACTGCAGTGTCACGCAGGATGGCCCTTCCAAAAACTACTCCCCAAACAGCACATGACGCAAAGAAGAAAAAAAAGAGGCGCAATGAGGTAGCTGTGTGAGTAAGCTAAGCGACCCTAGTGGCCGACACAAACACCTGGCCCATCTAGGAGTGGCACTGCAGTGTCACGCAGGATGGCCCTTCCAAAAAACACTCCCCAAACAGCACATGATGCAAAGAAAAAAAGAGGCGCAATGAGGTAGCTGTGTGAGTAAGCTAAGCGACCCAAGTGGCCGACACAAACACCTGGCCCATCTAGGAATGGCACTGCAGTGTCACGCAGGATGGCCCTTCAAAAAAACACTTCCCAAACAGCACATGACGCAAAGAAAAAAAGAGGCGCAATGAGGTAGCTGTGTGACTAAGCTCAGCGACCCAAGTGGCCGACACAAACACCTGGCCCATCTAGGAGTGGCACTGCAGTGTCACGCAGGATGGCCCTTCCAAAAACTACTCCCCAAACAGCACATGACGCAAAGAAGAAAAAAAAGAGGCGCAATGAGGTAGCTGTGTGAGTAAGCTAAGCGACCCTAGTGGCCGACACAAACACCTGGCCCATCTAGGAGTGGCACTGCAGTGTCACGCAGGATGGCCCTTCCAAAAACTACTCCCCAAACAGCACATGACGCAAAGAAGAAAAAAAAGAGGCGCAATGAGGTAGCTGTGTGAGTAAGCTAAGCGACCCTAGTGGCCGACACAAACACCTGGCCCATCTAGGAGTGGCACTGCAGTGTCACGCAGGATGGCCTTTCCAAAAACTACTCCCCAAACAGCACATGACGCAAAGAAGAAAAAAAAGAGGCACAATCAGGTAGCTGTGTGAGTAAGCTAAGCGACCCTAGTGGCCGACAAAAACACCTGGCCCATCTAGGAGTGGCACTGCAGTGTCACGCAGGATGGCCCTTCCAAAAAATACTCCCCAAACAGCACATGACGCAAAGAAGAAAAAAAAGAGGCGCAATGAGGTAGCTGTGTGAGTAAGCTAAGCGACCCTAGTGGCCGACACAAACACCTGGCCCATCTAGGAGTGTCACGCAGGATGGCCCATCCAAAAACTACTCCCCAAACAGCACATGACGCAAAGAAGAAAAAAAAGAGGCGCAATGAGGTAGCTGTGTGAGTAAGCTAAGCGACCCTAGTGGCCGACACAAACACCTGGCCCATCTAGGAGTGGCACTGCAGTGTCACGCAGGATGGCCCTTCCAAAAAACACTCCCCAAACAGCACATGACGCAAAGAAAAATTAAAGAAAAAAGAGGTGCAAGATGGAATTGTCCTTGGGCCCTCCCACCCACCCTTATGTTGTATAAACAGGACATGCACACTTTAACCAACCCATCATTTCAGTGACAGGGTCTGCCACACGACTGTGACTGAAATGACGGGTTGGTTTGGACCCCCACCAAAAAAGAAGCAATTAATTTCTCCTTGCACAAACTGGCTCTACAGAGGCAAGATGTCCACCTCATCATCATCCTCCGATTCATCACCGTGTACATCCCCCTCCTCACAGATTAGCAATTCGTCCCCACTGGAATCCACCATCTCAGCTCCCTGTGTACTTTGTGGAGGCAATTGCTGCTGGTCAATGTCTCCACGGAGGAATTGATTATAATTCATTTTAATGAACATCATCTTCTCCACATTTTCTGGAAGTAGCCTCGTACGCCGATTGCTGACAAGGTGAGCGGCGGCACTAAACACTCTTTCGGAGTACACACTTGTGGGAGGGCAACTTAGGTAGAATAAAGCCAGTTTGTGCAAGGGCCTCCAAATTGCCTCTTTTTCCTGCCAGTATACGTACGGACTGTCTGACGTGCCTACTTGGATGCGGTCACTCATATAATCCTCCACCATTCTTTCAATGGTGAGAGAATCATATGCAGTGACAGTAGACGACATGTCCGTAATCGTTGGCAGGTCCTTCAGTCCGGACCAGATGTCAGCATCAGCAGTCGCTCCAGACTGCCCTGCATCACCGCCAGCGGGTGGGCTCGGAATCTGAGCCTTTTCCTCGCACCCCCAATTGCGGGACAATGTGAAGGAGGAGCTGGTTCCACTTGACTTGATGATTTTCTCACCAGCAGGTCTTTGAACCCCTGCAGTGTCTGCCGGAAAGAGAGATACAACGTAGGTTTTAAATCTAGGATCGAGCACGGTGGCCAAAATGTAGTGCTCTGATTTCAACAGATTCCTGGTTAAGCGAATGAAGGGCTCCATCCACAAGTCCCACATGCCTAGCGGAATCGCTCTGTCTTAGCTCCTCCTTCAATGTCTCCAGCTTCTTCTGCAAAAGCCTGATGAGGGGAATGACCTGACTCAGGCTGGCAGTGTCTGAACTGACTTCACGTGTGGCAAGTTCAAAAGGGATGCAGTCACTTTACCTCCAATCATAATACCGACGGACTATATACCGTAAAATGCCGACAGGTCGAAATACCGACACAAGTTTTTCATGATTTTTTTCATTAAAACCGACTTGTTCATACTTTACCGTCCCAGTGGACCTGGAGGGGGAATACAATAGTGTGCCGAGCGCAGCGAGGCACCGTGCCCGAAGCATGGCGAGGGGACGCGGTACACTTTATATGGTGTCCATGTTGATTTATGTCGACATACACACAAAAAAACATAAAAAAATCATGAAAAACTTGTGTCGGTATTTCGACCTGTCGGCATTTTACATGTCGGTATTTAGACCTTGTCGGTATTTCACATGTCGGTATTTAGTCCGTGTCGGTATTTAGACCTTGTCGGGATATCGACCATCGGTCAATGGGTGTCGGTATATAGTCCGTCGGTATTATGATTGGTGGGATATCATACCGATCCCGTTCAAAAGGTTGCAGAACCTTGCACAACGCTGAAATCATTCTCCACTGCGCTTGAGACAGGTGCATTCCACCTCCTATATCGTGGTCAGATGTATAGGCTTGAATGGCCTTTTGCTGCTCCTCCATCCTCTGAAGCATATAGAGGGTTGAATTCCACCTCGTTACCACTTCTTGCTTCAGATGATGGCAGGGCAGGTTCAGGCGTTTTTGGTGTTGCTCCAGTCTTCTGTACGTGGTGCCTGTACGCCGAAAGTGTCCCGCAATTCTTCTGGCCACCGACAGCATCTCTTGCACGCCCCTGTCGTTTTTTAAATAATTCTGCACCACCAAATCAAGGTATGTGCAAAACATGGGACGTGCTGGAATTTGCCCAGATATAATGCACGCACAATATTGCTGGCGTTGTCCGATGCCACAAATCCACAGGAGAGTCCAATTGGGGTAAGCCATTCTGCGATGATCTTCCTCAGTTGCCGTAAGAGGTTTTCAGCTGTGTGCGTATTCTGGAAAGCGGTGATACAAAGCGTAGCCTGCCTAGGAAAGAGTTGGCGTTTGCGAGATGCTGCTACTGGTGCCGCCGCTGCTGTTCTTGCGTCGGGAGTCAATACATCTACCCAGTGGGCTGTCACAGTCATATAGTCCTGAGTCTGCCCTGCTCCACTTGTCCACATGTCCGTGGTTAAGTGGACATTGGGTACAACTGCATTTTTTAGGACACTGGTGAGTCTTTTTCTGAGGTCTGTGTACATTTTCGGTATCGCCTGCCTAGAGAAATGGAACCTAGATGGTATTTGGTACCGGGAACACAGTACCTCAATCAAGTCTATAGTTGGCTCTGAAGTAATGATGGATACCAGAACCACGTTTCTCACCGCCCAGGATGCCAAGGCCTCAGTTATCAGCTTTGCAGCAGGATGACTGCTGTGATATTTCATCTTCCTCGCAAAGGACTGTTGGACAGTCAATTGCTTGGTGGAAGTAGTAAAAGTGGTCTTACGACTTCCCCTCTGGGATGACCATCGACTCCCGCAGCAACAACAGCAGCCCCAGCAGCAGTAGGCGTTACACTCAAGGATGCATCGGAGGAATCCCAGGCAGGAGAGGACTCGTCAGAATTGCCAGTGACATGGCCTGCAGGACTATTGGCATTCCTGGGGAAGGAGGAAATTGACACTGAGGGAGTTGGTGGGGTGGTTTGCGTGAGCTTGGTTACAAGAGGAAGGGATTTACTGGTCAGTGGACTGCTTCCGCTGTCACCCAAAGTTTTTGAACTTGTCACTGACTTATGATGAATGCGCTGCAGGTGACGTATAAGGGAGGATGTTCCGAGGTGGTTAACGTCCTTACCCCTACTTATTACAGCTTGACAAAGGCAACACACGGCTTGACACCTGTTGTCCGCATTTCTGTTGAAATACTTCCACACCGAAGAGCTGATTTTTTAGGTATTTTCACCAGGCATGTCAATGGCCATATTCCTCCCACGGACAACAGGTGTCTCCCCGGGTGCCTGACTTAAACAAACCACCTCACCATCAGAATCCTCCTTGTCAAATTCCTCCCCAGCGCCAGCAACACCCATATCCTCCTCATCCTGGTGTACTTCAACACTGACATCTTCAATCTGACTATCAGGAACTGGACTGCGGGTGCTCCTTCCAGCACTTGCAGGGGGCGTGCAAATGGTGGAAGGCGCATGATCTTCACGTCCAGTGTTGGGAAGGTCAGGCATCGCAACCGACACAATTGGACTCTCCTTGTGGATTTGTGATTTCGAAGAACGCACAGTTCTTTGCTATGCTTTTGCCGCAAGTCTTTTCTTTTTTCTAGCGAGAGGATGAGTGCTTCCATCCTCATGTGAAGCTGAACCACTAGCCATGAACATAGGCCAGGGCCTCAGCCGTTCCTTGCCACTCCGTGTGGTAAATGGCATATTGGCAAGTTTACGCTTCTCCGACGACGATTTTATTTTATATTTTTGAGTCCTTTTTTTACTGATATTTTGTGTTTTGGATTTTACATGCTCTGTACTATGACATTGGGCATCGGCCTTGGCAGACGACGTTGATGGAATTTCATCGTCTCGGCCATGACTAGTGGCAGCAGCTTCAGCACAAGGTGGAAGTGGATCTTCATCTTTCCCTATTTTTGGAACCTCAACATTTTTGTTCTCCATATTTTAATAGGCACAACTAAAAGGCACCTCAGGTAAACAATGGAGATGGATGGATACTAGTATACTTATGGATGACGAGTGACTGACGACACAGAGGTAGCTACAGCCGTGGACTACCATACTGCGTCTGCTAGTATAGAGATGATAATTAATGACATAAAAAAAATATATATATATATAACTACTGTAGGTATATATAATATAATGACGGACCTGGTGGACACTGTCAGCAGACTCCTAAACTACTAGTATGAAGAAGATAGAAAAAAAAAACCCACCACAGGTAGGTAGGTAGGTATACAATTATGGACGAGCACTGACGACACAGATAGCCACAGCCGTGGACTACCGTACTGCGTCTGCTAGTATAGAGATGATAATTAATGATATAAAAAAATATATATATAACTACTGTAGGTATATATAATATAATGACGGACCTGGTGGACACTGTCAGCAGACTCCTAAACTACTAGTATGAAGAAGATAGAAAAAAAAAAACCACCACAGGTAGGTATACAATTATGGACGAGCACTGACGACACAGAGATAGCCACAGCCGTGGACTACCGTACTGCGTCTGCTAGTATAGAGATGATAATTAATGATATAAAAAAAATATATATATAACTACTGTAGGTATATATAATATAATGACGGACCTGGTGGACACTGTCAGCAGACTCCTAAACTACTAGTATGAAGAAGATAGAAAAAAAAACCCCACCACAGGTAGGTAGGTATACAATTATGGACGAGCACTGACGACACAGAGTTAGCCACAGCCGCGGACTACCGTACTGCGTCTGCTAGTATAGAGATGATAATTAATGATATAGAAAAAAAATATATATAACTACTGTAGGTATATATAATATAATGACGGACCTGGTGGACACTGTCAGCAGACTCCTAAACTAAGTATGAAGAAGATAGAAAAAAAAACCCCACCACAGGTAGGTAGGTATACAATTATGGACTAACACTGACGACACAGAGATAGCCACAGCCGTGGACTACCGTACTGCGTCTGCTAGTATAGAGATGATAATTAATGATATAAAAAAAAATATATATATAACTACTGTAGGTATATATAATATAATGACGGACCTGGTGGACACTGTCAGCAGACTCCTAAACTACTAGTATGAAGAAGATAGAAAAAAAAACCCCACCACAGGTAGGTAGGTATACAATTATGGACGAGCACTGACGACACAGAGATAGCCACAGCCATGGACTACCGTACTGCGTCTGCTAGTATAGAGATGATAATTAATGATATAAAAAAAATATATATATAACTACTGTAGGTATATATAATATAATGACGGACCTGGTGGACACTGTCAGCAGACTCCTAAACTACTAGTATGAAGAAGATAGAAAAAAAAACCCACCACAGGTAGGTAGGTATACAATTATGGACGAGCACTGACGACCCAGAGATAGCCACAGCTTTGGACTACCGTACTGCGTCTGCTAGTATAGATAATATACTAAATATATTACTACTGTAGGTATATAATATAATGACGGACCTGGTGGACACTGTCAGCAGACTCCTAAACTACTAGTATGAAGAAGATAGAAAAAAAAACCCCACCACAGGTAGGTAGGTATACAATTATGGACGAGCACTGACGACACAGAGATAGCCACAGCCGTGGACTACCGTACTGCGTCTGCTAGTATAGATAATATACTAAATATATTACTACTGTAGGTATATAATATAATGACGGACCTGGTGGACACTGTCAGCAGACTCCTAAACTACTAGTATGAAGAAGATAGAAAAAAAAACCCCACCACAGGTAGGTAGGTATACAATTATGGACGAGCACTGACGACACAGAGATAGCCACAGCCGTGGACTACCGTACTGCGTCTGCTAGTATAGATAATATACTAAATATATTACTACTGTAGGTATATAATATAATGACGGACCTGGAGGACACTGTCAGCAGACTCCTAAACTACTAGTATGAAGAAGATAGAAAAAAAACCCCACCACAGGTAGGTAGGTATACAATTATGGACGAGCACTGACGACACAGAGATAGCCACAGCCGTGGACTACCGTACTGCATCTGCTAATATAGAGATGATAAAGATGATAGAGATGAAAAAAATATATAACACTACTGCAGGTAAATATTTATATAATATAATGAATGACGGACCTGCTGGACACTGTCAGCAGAATGCGTTTATAGAATAAAATAAAAAAACACCACAGGAGTGTTTAACTTTTTCAGGCAGACAATATACTGGTGGTCACTGGCAGCAAAAGTGTGCACTGTACTCCTGCTATAACTGCTCCCCAGTCTCCCCCACAACTAAGCTGTGTGAGCAGTGAGCACTCAGCACAGTCAGATATACATAGATGATATATCATGCAGCACACTGAGGCTGAGCACAGATATGGTATGTGACTACTGACTGTGTATCGTTTTTTTTCAGGCAGAGAACGGATTATAATAAATAAAACTGGTGGTCAGTGGTCACTAACTATCAGCAAAACTCTGCACTGAGTACTCCTAATGCTCCCCAAAATTATTAGTAGTAATTAAATCTAAATCAAGTGTCTCTCAGTCTCTAAACGGAGAGGACGCCAGCCACGTCCTCTCCCTATCAATCTCAATGCACGTGTGAAAATGGCGGCGACGTGCGGCTCCTTAAATAGAATCCGAGTCTCGCGAGAATCCGACAGCGGGATGATGACGTTCGGGCGCACTCGGGTTAACCGAGCAAGGCGGGAGGATCCGAGTCTGCTCGGACCCGTGCAAAAAAGGCTGAAGTTCGGGCGGGTTCGGATTCTGAGGAACCGAACCTGCTCATCTCTAGTGCTGAGTGGTTCGCTCAGCACATATCTCTCCCTGCATCGGCCCGTCTATATAGGCCTATAGACTAAAATATGTTAAATAGTAGAACAACAATTACCCCGACCAGGATCAAAGGAATGAAGGATGGTGGGAGCAGTCGCATATTAATGTATTCCTAATTTATTTGTTTACATCATAGTACATTGTGGGAGAGATTAGTGTGTCTGAGACCTGGAGTGAGAGACAAAGAATAAATTTGGCAGCTGACAGAACAAGGGGCCTAATTCAGACCTTATCGCTAGGCTGTGTTTCCGCACAGCGGGAGACCAGGTCCAAACTGCGCATGCGTATGCACCGCAAAGCACAGGCGCGTCGCACGGGTACAAAGCGGATCGCCGCTCAGCGATGGGTTTGTGTGATGGATCCGTTAACACGGGTGATCGCAAGGAGATTGACAGGAAGAGGGTGTTTGTGGGTGGCAACTGACCGTTTTCATGGAGTGTTTGGAGAAACGCAGGCGTGTCCAAGCGTTTGCAGGGCGGGTGTCTGATGTCAATTTTGGACCCGGACAGGCTGAAGTGATCGCAGCAGCTGAGTAAGTCCTGGGCTGCGCAGAGACTGCACAAGATCAGTTTGTACAGCTCTGTTACACATGCGATCGCACACCTGCACAGCTAAAATACACTCCCCCTGTAGGGATGGCGGTCATTAGGTCGACATGAGTTTTTCACAATTTTTTTCATCTTTTGACCTTTTCATACTTAACGATCCATGTGGACTACAGGGACACGGTGCACTAATTGAGGTTCCCCATCACTTTTCATATAAAACGACACCAAAAAAGTAAAAAAAACTAATGTCGACCCTTTTCCATGTCGATCTAGTGATCATGTCGACCTAATGAACCACACACACCCTGTAGGCAGCTACTATCTGATCGCAGGACTGCAAAATTCGCTTTCTAGCGATCAGATCTGAATTAGGCCCAATGGTCAGTGCACCCAGTGCTTAAAGTGGTCCCAGAGAGGTGGTGAAAATCACCCGCCACTCCCCACGGCGCCCGTGTAATAAAGGTATTACGGCTCACTTTAACCCCTGAGTGCATCTAACACATTTTAGTGAGAGATGCAAAACTGACATTTATAATTTAAGAGAACTGCTTACCATTTTATATAATTGGGGACTGCATCCTTAATGGTTAAATGTATTTGACACAATATACTGGTGAGGGGCATATGATATTGTATGATTAGATAAATGGTCCTTTAAAATAGTTTCTACAAAGGTGCAGAACTACATTGCCATTACTAGCCATCAGGTCTATATGTGCCACAGCATAGGCAAACGCAGGGGGGGGTTTCTGGTTGCACGGAAAACTCCCTGCTCTTGGCAAGTGGCTCAAATTAATAGCAATGGTAAATAATACGATTACTAGAGTTGTCACCACATCATGCAGTTTAACCACTTAACTGACGATTTTTCCCTTCAAAAGCGTTAACAACATTGTTTTTTAAAATTAATTTTATTTAATAAAGTAGAAAAAGTATTTTTTACAAAATTTAAACATTATATTATGCACATCTGCAGAACGGATCGCCTCATCAAAAATGGGGGGACAGGGTGGGACGGCGCAGTTGCATGAAATCTGACCATGCCAGTTAAGTAGGACAGAGCAGAGCTGCTGCACATGCCCAGTTTGCTGGGTGTGTGGATCTGAGTCCTCAATCAGTGCTCTGGTCCAGAGAGCAGCTGCCAGGAAGAAGAGACAGGAGCCTTACCATGAGGTGGGAGAATGTGTGCTTAAAAAATACAGTTTTTTCTCCCACTGATTCTATTATGTTTGTGTATTAATTTATTTATTTATTTCCTAACCATTTATTTATATTACTTAAATATGTGTGATACAGCCTATACTTGAGACCATCTAGTGTTAAATATTAATACTGTATGCTATACAGTATCCAGTATATAAATAGACCACTGTTTACATTAATGTCCAGAGTCATTATTAGGTTCTTCTGCTACTCCCGCACTTGTTCCAGTGTTCCACAGAGTGGGAGATTGTGGACTGCATTTGGAAACCCCCCTCTAGAAATCCTGCGTTTGCCACTGCACAGGATAAAACACTGAGTCTGACACTTTAAGTGAGAGACACAGAACGCTTTTGCTAATTGATAGATTATGAACCATTCTTATCAGGTACAAAGAAACTGATAACAGTGGTGGATACATATATCGCTTATGACACATTGGAGTGAGAGAAATGATACTCAAAATCAGGATACAGTATACCACCGTGTAGATTGGGAATTATATCCCCAATAATTAAGCACACCTGACGTAAATCCATACCTCCCAACATGACCCTCTCCAGGAGGGACACAATGCTCTGTTCCTGGACTACCCTCTTAATGTATGATTGCTGTCACCTGTGCTGAAACACCTCTCTTATCCATTCACCTGTTCAAAACAGGTGATGGCAATCATACAGTAAGAGGGAAATCCAGGAGCAGAGCATTGTGTCCCTCCTGGAGAGGGTCATGTTGGGAGGTACGGTAAATCCTTTAGTATTAGGCACTATAGAGGCCAAGGAATAATAGGATTTCTCTGACGTCCTAGTGGATGCTGGGGACTCCGTAAGGACCATGGGGAATAGACGGGCTCCGCAGGAGACTGGGCACTCTATAGAAAGATTTAGGACTATCTGGTGTGCACTGGCTCCTCCCCCCATGATCCTCCTCCAAGCCTCAGTTAGATTTCTGTGCCCGGCCGAGCTGGTTGCACACTAGGGGCTCTCCTGAGCTCCTAGGAAGAAAGTATAAGTTAGGTTTTTTATTTTAGAGTGAGACCTGCTGGCAACAGGCTCACTGCAGCGAGGGACTAAGGGGAGAAGAAGCGAACCTACCTAACTGGTGGTAGCTTGGGCTTCTTAGGCTACTGGACACCATTAGCTCCAGAGGGATCGAACACAGGACCCGACCTCGTCGTCCGTTCCCGACGCCCCCGTCCCCCTTACAGAGCCAGAAGCAAGAAGGTCCGGAAAATCGGCGGCTGAAGACTCCTGTCTTCTCCAAGGTAGCGCACAGCACTGCAGCTGTGCGCCATTGCTCCTCATGCACACCACACACTGCGGTCACTGATGGGTGCAGGGCGCTGGGGGGGGTCGCCCTGAGCAGCAATATTAACACCTTGGCTGGCAAACTAACACCATATATAGCCCCAGGGGCTATATAGGTGTATATTAACCCCTGCCAGAAACGTTAAAATAGCGGGAGAAAGCCCGCCGAAAAAGGTGCGGAGCCATCTCCATCAGCACACTGGTGCCATTTTTCCCTCACAGCTCCGCTGGAAGGAAGCTCCCTGGCTCTCCCCTGCAGTCCTGCACAACAGAAAGGGTAAAAAAGAGAGGGGGGGCACAAATTAGGCGCAGTATATAATATATAGGCAGCTATAAGGGGAAAACACTCTGTATAGTTGATATCCCTGTGATATATAGCGCCCTGGTGTGTGCTGGCATACTCTCCCTCTGTCTCCCCAAAGGGCTTTGTGGGGTCCTGTCCTCGGTCAGAGCATTCCGTGTGTGTGTGCTGTGTGTCGGTACTGCTGTGTCGACATGTTTGATGAGGATAATGATGTGGAGGCGGAGCAAATGCCTGTGAATGTGATGTCACCCCCTGCGGGGTCGACACCTGTGTGGATGGACTTATGGAAGGAATTACGTGACAGTGTCAGCTCCTTGCATAAAAGGTTTGACGACATAGGACAGCCGGCTACTCAGCTTGTGCCTGTCCAAGCGTCTCAAATGTCATCAGGGGCTGTAAAACGCCCGCTACCTCAGATGACAGATACAGATGTCGACACGGATACCGACTCCAGTGTCGACGATGATGAGACGAGTGTACCCTCCAATGGATCCACCCGTTACATGATTGAGGCAATGAAAAATGTATTACACATTTCTGATGATACCCCAGGTACCACAAAAAAGGGTATTATGTTTGGTGAGAAAAAACTACCAGTAGTTTTTCCTGCATCTGACGAATTAAATGAGGTGTGTGAGGAAGCGTGGACTTCCCCAGATAAGAAATTGATCATTTCTAAACGGTTAATGGCAGCGTACCCTTTCCCGCCAGAGGATAGGTCACGTTGGGAAACACCCCCTAGGGTAGATAAAGCGCTGACACGCTTATCAAAGAAGGTGGCACTACCGTCTCCGGATACAGCCGCCCTAAAAGAACCTGCTGATAGAAAGCAGGAAAATACCCTAAAAGCTATATACACACACACTGGCATTATATTGAGACCCGCTATTGCATCGGCTTGGATGTGCAGTGCTGCAGCTGCGTGGTCAGATTCCCTGTCGGAAAACATTGATACTATGGATAGGGACAATATTTTGCTGACGATAGAGCATATAAAAGACGCCGTCTTATACATGCGTGATGCACAGAGGGATATTTGCCGGCTGGCATAAAAAATAAGCGCTATGTCCATTGCCACCAGAAGGGGGTTATGGACTCGGCAATGGTCAGGTGATGCCGACTTGAAGCGGCACATGGAAGTTTTACCCTATAAAGGGGTGGAACTTTTTGGGGAGGGTCTTTCAGACCTCGTTTCCACAGCTACTGCTGGGAAATCGACCTTTTTGCCACAGGCTACCCCACAGCAAAAAAAAGCACCGTATTATCAGGTACAGTCCTTTCGGCCCCAGAAAAATAAGAGGGCTAGAGGCTCATCCTTTCTGCCGAGGGGCAGAGGAAGGGGGAAAAAGCTGCAGCACACAGCTAGTTCCCAGGAGCAGAAGTCCTCCCCTGCGTCCGGTAAGTCCACAGCATGACGCTGGGGCTGCTCAGGCGGAACCGGGAACGGTGGGGGCCCGTCTCAGGAATTTAAGCACACAGTGGGCTCTCTCACAAGTGGATGCCTGGGTCCTTCAAGTAGTATCTCAGGGGTACAGGCTGGAATTCAAAACGTCTCCCCCCCCCCCCTTTCCGCCGTTTCCTAAAATCTGCCTTACCGGCAACTCCCTCTGCCAGGGAGGCAGTGTTGGTGGCTATTCAAAAACTGTATTCACAGCAAGTGATTGTCAAGGTACCCCTCCTTCAACAAGGAAAGGGTTACTATTCCACAATGTTTGTGGTAACGAAACCGGACGGTTCGGTGAGACCCATCTTAAATTTGAAAACCTTGAACACTTATATCAAAAGGTTCAAGTTCAAGATGGAATCGCTCAGGGCAGTTATTGCAGGCCTGGACGAGGGGGATTACATGGTCTCCCTGGACATCAAGGATGCGTACCTGCATGTCCCCATTTACCCTCCGCACCAGGAGTACCTCAGATTTGTGGTACAGGACTGTCACTATCAGTTCCAGACGCTGCCGTTTGGGTTATCCACGGTACCGAGGGTCTTTACCAAGGTAATGGCCGAAAGGATGATACTCCTTCAAAAGAAGGGAGTTTTAATTATCCCGTACTTGGACGATCTCCTGATAAAGGCGAGGTCCAAAGAACAGTTGGTAGTGGGGGTAGCACTTTCTCGGGAAGTGCTACAACAGCACGGCTGGATTCTCAATATCCCAAAGTCACAGCTGGTCCCGACGACACGTCTTCTGTTCCTGGGAATGATTCTGGACACAGACCAGAAAAGAGTGTTTTTTCCAGTGGAAAAAGCCGAGGAGTTGTAATCTCTAGTCAGAGACATCCTAAAACCAGGAAAAGTGTCGGTACATCAATGCACACGAGTCCTGAGGAAAATGGTAGCTTCATACGAAGCAATTCCATTCGGAAGGTTCCACGCAAGGACGTTCCAGTGGGACCTGTTGGACAAATGGTCCGGGTCCCATCTCCAGATGCAACAGCGGATAACCCTATCGTCAAGAACCAGGGTGTCGCTGCTGTGGTGGCTGCAAAGGGCTCATCTACTAGAGGGCCGCAGATTCGGAATACAGGACTGGGTCCTGGTGACCACGGATGCCAGCCTTCGGAGCTTGGGTTCAGTCACAACGGGAAGAAATTTCCAAGGACTGTGGTCAGATCAGGAGATTTCTCTTCACATAAATATCCTGGAGCTAAGGGCCATTTACAATGCCCTAAGCCAGGCAAGGCCCCTGCTTCAGAATCAGCCGGTGCTGATCCAGTCAGACAACATCACGGCGGTCGCCCATGTAAACAGACAGGGCGGCACAAGAAGCAGGATGGCGATGGCAGAAGCCACAAGGATTCTCCGATGGGCAGGGAATCATGTGTTAGCACTGACAGCAGTGTTCATTCAGGGAGTGCACAACTGGGAAGCAGACTTCCTCAGCAGGCATGACCTCCACCCGGGAGAATGGGGACTTCATCCAGAAGTCTTCCAAAATGCTGGTAAACCGGTGGGAAAGACCACAGGTGGACATGATGGCGTCCCGCCTCAACAAGAAGTTGAAAAGATATTGCGCCAGGTCAAGAGACCCTCAGGCGATCGCTGTGGACGCTCTAGTGACACCGTGGGTGTACCAGTCTGTTTATGTGTTTCCTCCTCTACCTCTCATACCCAAGGTACTGAGAATAATAAGAAGGCGAGGAGTGAAAACTATACTCGTGGTTCCGGATTGGCCAAGAAGAGCTTGGTACCCTGAACTTCAAGAGATGCTTGCAGAGTACCCTTGGCCTCTGCCGCTCAGACAAGACCTGCTGCAGCAGGGACCCTGTCTGTTCCAAGACTTACCGCGGCTGCGTTTGACGGCATGGCGGTTGAACACCGGATCCTAAAGGAAAAGGGTATTCCGGAGGAAGTCATCCCTACCCTGATCAAAGCCAGGAAGGATGTCACCGCAAGACATTATCACCGCATTTGGCGGAAATATGTTGCTTGGTGTAAGGCCATGAAGGCCCCGACGGAGGAATTTCAACTGGGTCGATTCCTGCACTTCCTGCAAGCAGGGGTGACGTAGGGCCTCAAATTGGGGTCCATCAAGGTACAGATTTCGGCTCTGTCGATTTTCTTCCAGAAAGAACTGGCTTTACTGCCTGAAGTTCAGACTTTTGTCAAAGGAGTTCTGCATATTCATCCTCCTTTTGTGCCCCCAGTGGCACCTTGGGATCTCAATGTGGTTTTGGCATTCCTGAAATCACATTGGTTCGAACCACTTAAGACTGTGGATTTAAAATATCTCACGTGGAAGGTGGTCATGCTGTTGGCCCTGGCTTCGGCCAGGCGGGTTTCAGAATTGGGGGCTTTGTCTTGTAAAAGCCCTTATCTGATTTTCCATATGGATAGGGCAGAATTGAGGACTCGTCCCCAGTTTCTCCCGAAGGTGGTCTCAGCTTTTCACTTGAACCAACCTATTGTGGTGCCTGCGGCTACTAGGGACTTGGAGGATTCCAAGTTGCTGGACGTAGTCAGGGCCCTGAAAATGTATGTTTCCAGGATGGCTGGAGTCAGGAAAACTGACTCGCTGTTTATCCTGTATGCACCCAACAAGCTGGGTGCTCCTGCTTCTAAGCAGTCTATTGCGCGCTGGATTTGTAGCACTATTCAGCTTGCACATTCTGCGGTAGGCTTACCACAGCCTAAATCAATAAAAGCCCATTCCACAAGGAAGGTGGGCTCATCTTGGGCGGCTGCCCGAGGGGGTCTCGGCCTTACAACTTTGCCGAGCAGCTACTTGGTCAGGGGCAAACACGTTTGCAAAATTCTACAAATTTGATACCCTGGCTGAGGAGGACCTGGAGTTCTCTCATTCGGTGCTGCAGAGTCATCCTCACTCTCCCGCCTGTTTGGGAGCTTTGGTATAATCCCCATGGTCCTTACGGAGTCCCCAGCATCCACTAGAACGTCAGAGAAAATAAGAATTTACTCACCGGTAATTCTATTTCTCGTAGTCCGTAGTGGATGCTGGGCGCCCATCCCAAGTGCGGATTGTCTGCAATACTTGTAAATAGTTATTGTTACAAAAAACAGGTTGTTATTGTGAGCCATTTATCCAGAGGCTCCATTGTTATCTTACTGTTAACCGGGGTTCCTATCACGTGTTATATGGTGTGATTGGTGTGGCTGGTATGAGTCTTACCCGGGATTCAAAATCCTTCCTTATTGTGTCAGCTCTTCCGGGCACAGTTCCTAACTGAGGCTTGGAGGAGGGTCATGGGGGGAGGAGCCAGTGCACACCAGATAGTCCTAAATCTTTCTATAGAGTGCCCAGTCTCCTGCGGAGCCCGTCTATTCCCCATGGTCCTTACGGAGTCCCCAGCATCCACTACGGACTACGAGAAATAGAATTACCGGTGAGTAAATTCTTAATTTTAATACCTACTGGTAAATCCTTTTCTCTTAGTCCGTAGAGGATGCTGGGGTCACCATAGAACCATGGGGTATAGACGGGATCAGCAGGAGACATGGGCACTTTAAGACTTTGAAAGGGTGTGAACTGGCTCCTCCAGACTCCAGTTATAGGAACTGTGCCCAGGGAGACGGACATTTCGAGGAAAGGATTTATTGTTAAACTAAGGTGAGATTCATACCAGCTCACACCTCAAACATGCCGCACAACGTGGCATTCAACAGAACACAAGTCAACGGCATGACCAATTTCAGCAACAGGCTGACTATAACCATAACACAACATGTGTGTAACCACAACTAATAACTGCAGATACAGTACGCACTGGGATGGGCGCCCAGCATCCTCTACGGACTAAGAGAAAAGGATTTACCGGTAGGTATTAAAATCCTATTTTCTCATACGTCCTAGAGGATGCTGGGGTCACCATAGAACCATGGGGTTATACCAAAGCTCTATACATGGGCGGGAGAGTGTGGACGCCTCTGCAGCACCGATTGACCGAACTTGAGGTCTTCATCGGCTAAAGTGTCAAACTTGTAGAACTTTGCAAAGGTGTTTGACCCCGACCAAGTAGCCGCTCGGCAAAGTTGCAATGCCGAGACCCCCCGCGCAGGCGGCCAGGATGAGCCCACCTTTCTAGTAGAGTGGGCCTTCACCGATTCCGGTAACGGCAATCCAGCCGTGGAATGATCATGCTAAATCGTGTTACAGATCCAGCGTGCAATGGTCTGCTTCGAAGCAGGTCACCCAACCTTATTGGGGGCATACAGGACAAACAGAGCCTCTGTTTTCCTAATCTGAGCCGTTCTGGCAACATAAATCTTCAAAGCTCTGACCACATCCAGAGATTTTGACTCAGCGAAGGCGTCAGTAGCCACAGGTACCACAATAGGTTGGTTCATGTGGAAAGAGGAAACCACCTTCGGTAAAAATTGCTGACGTGTCCTCAATTCAGCTCTATCTTCATGGAAGATCAAATAAGGGCTCTTGTGAGATAAGGCCGCTAACTCAGACACCGGACTTGCTGATGCCAAGGCCAACAGGATGACCACTTTCCAAGTGAGGAATTTCAACTCCACCTTCCGTAAAGGTTCAAACCACTGTGATTGAAGGAACTGCAACACCACATTAAGATCCCATGGTGCCACTGGAGGCACAAATGGAGGTTGGATGTGCAACACGCCTTTCACGAAAGTCTGGACTTCTGGAAGGGAGGCCAATTGATTCTGAAAGAAAAGGCTGAAATCTGTACCTTAATTGAGCCTAATTTAAGGCCCGCATCCACACCTGCTTGTAGAAAATGGAGAAAACGTCCTAGGCGAAACTCTTCCGTAGGAGCCCACCTTGGCTTCACACCAAGAGACATACTTTCTCCAAATACGGTGGTAATGCTTAGCCGTTACCCCTTTTCTGGCCTGAATAAGTGTGGGAATGACTTAACTGGGCATACCCTTACAGTCTAGGATATTGCGCTCAACCGCCATGCCGTCAAACGCAGCCGCGGTAAGTCCTAATACATGCACGGCCCCTGTTGCAACAGGTCCTCACGCAGAGGAAGAGGCCAGGGATCTCCTATGAGTAATTCCTGAAGGTCTGAATACCAGGCCCTCCTTGGCCAGTCTGGGACAATTATGATCGCCCGGATCTTTGTTCTTCTTATGATCTTTAGAACTTTTGGAATGAGAGGAAGTGGAGGGAATACATACACCAACCGAAACACCCACGGTGTCACCAGTGCATCCACTGCAATTGCTTGAGGGTCCCTCGACCTGGAACAATATCTCTGAAGCATCTTGTTGAGACGAGATGCCATCATGTCTATTTGAGGAACTCCCCAATGACTTATTATCTCTGCGAAGACTGCTTGGTGGAGGCCCCACTCTCCTGGATGGAGATCGTGTATGCTGAGGAAGTCTGCTTCCCAGTTGTCCACTCCTGGAATGAAGATCGCAGATAGAGCGCTTGTATACTTTTCCGCCCAGCGGAAAATCCTTGTGGCTTCTGCCATCGCCACTCTGCTCCTTGTTCCGCCCTGACGGTTTATGTATGCTACTGCTGTTACATTGTCCGACTGGATCAGTACAGGCCGATTTCGAAGAAGATGTTCCGCTTGTAGGAGGCCGTTGTAAATGGCCCTTAGCTCCAGCACATTTATGTGGAGACAAGCTTCCTGACTTGGAAGTTTTCTCCCATTGTGACTGCCCCCCAGCCTCGGAGGCTTGCATCTGTGGTCACTAGGATCCAGTCCTGTATCCCGAACATGCGCCCCTCTAGGAGGTGAGAGCTGTGCAGCCACCACAGGAGCGATACCCTGGTACTGGAAGACAGGATTATCCTCTGGTGCCTGTGTAGATGGGACCCCGATCATTTGTCCAACAGTTCCCACTGGAACACTCTGGCATGGAACCTGCCAAACTGAATGGCCTCATAGGCCGCAACCATCTTCCCCAGCAACCAAATGCATTGATGGATTCACACTCTTGCTGATTTCAAAATTTGTTTGACCAGACTCTGAAGTTCCAGAGCCTTTTCTACAGGAAGAAAGACTCTCTGTAGTTCTGTGTCCAATATCATTCCCAAAAACGACAACCGTGTCGTCGGAATCAACTGTGATTTTGGCACGTTTAGGAGCTAACCATGTTGTTGCAGAATTGTCATGGAGAGTGCAACGTTTCGGACCAACTGGTCCCTGGATCTTGCCTTTATCAGGAGATCGTCCAAGTATGGGATAATTGTGACTCCTTGCTTACGAAGGAGGACCATCATCTCCGCCATCACTTTGGTCTATCCACGGCTCCGAGGATTTTCACCAAACGGCAAGGTTTGAAATTGGTAATGATAATCCTGAATTGCAAATCTCAAGTAAGCCTGATGGAGGATAAATGGGAACATGTAAGTAGGCATATTTTATGTCCACCGACACCATAAAATCCCCTTCCTCCAGACTGGAGATCACTGCTCGGAGAGACTCCATCTTGAATTTGAATCTCTTTAGGTAGAAATTCAGGGATTTCAGGTTTAGGATTGGTCTGACCGAGCCGTCCGGCTTCTGGACCACAAACAGGCTCGAATAAAAACCTTCTCCCTGTTGTGCCTGGGGAACCTTGACGATAACTTGATTTTTACACAATTTTTTAATTGCGTCGCAAATTACCTCCGTGTCCGGAAGGAAAGCTGGTAAGGCTGATTTGGGGGACATCTTGAAACTCGAGCTTGTACCCTTGGGATACTATTTGTAAAATCCAAGGATCCAGGTTCGAATGAACCCAAAACTGACTGAAGAGTTTGAGACGGGCCCCCACCAGTGCGGACTCCCGCATAGGAGCCCCAACGTCATGCGGTGGAATTGGCAGAAGCCTGGGAGGACTTCTGCTCCTGGGAGCCTGACACGGCTGGTGAACGTTTACCTCTTCCCCTTCCTCTAATAGCAAGGAAGGAAGAACCTCGTCCCTTTTTGTATTTATTGGGCTGAAAGGACTGCATCTGATAGTGGTGCGTTTTCTTTTGTTGTGGAGGAACATAAGGCAAGAAGGATGACTTACCCGCGGTAGCTGTAGACACCAAATCATCAAGGCCGTCACCAAACAAGGTCTTACCTTTATATGGTAGAGATTTCATACTTTTCTTGGAATCCGCGTCGGCATTCCATTGGTGAATCCACAACGCTCGTCTAGCTGAGACTGCCATGGCATTGGCCTTTGATCCCAAAAGACCAATATCTCTTGCAGCTTCCTTAAGGTATGCTGCAGCGTCCTTGATATATCCCAGCGTTAAGAGGATGCTATCCCTATCTAGGGTATCTATTTCAGAAGACAAGTTGTCTGCCCACTTTTCGATAGCACTAATTACCCACACAGACGCAATGACAGGTCTGAGTAGCGTACCTGTGGTTGCATAAATGGACTTTAATGTAGTTTCTTGTTTACGATCCGCAGGATCCATAAGGGCCGCCGTGTCAGGTGACAGGAGAGCCACTTTTTTAGACAAACGAGACAAGGCCTTGTCCACAGTGGGGAGTGACTCCCACTTTTCCCTATCTGCCGCGGGAAACGGATAAGCTACCGTAATTCTCTTGGGAATCTGAAACTTTTTGTCTGGACCTTCTCAAACTTTTTCAAATAGCGTGTTCAGTTCATGAGAGGGAGGAAACGTTATCTCAGGTTTCCTTTCTTTATACATACAGACCCTTTTATCAGGGACAGCTGGGTCCACTCATCAGTGATATGTAATACATCTTTTACCGCCACAATCATGTAGTGAATGCTTTTTGCCAATTTTGGGTCTAACCTGAAATCACTATAGTCGACACTGGAATCTGTGTCCGTGTCGGTATCCGTGTCTGCCAATTGGGCCAACGTACGTTTTTGTGACCCTGAGGGGACCTGACTTTGGAATAACATATCCTCCACAGATTTCTTCCATGCCTCTGGTTCTGAGACTCAGACTTATCCAGCCTCTTACTAATAAGAGCCACATTAGCATTCAAGGCGTTCAACACATTTACCCAATCAGGTGTCGGCGGTGCTGTCAGGGTCACCCCCGCAGCCGTCTGCGTCCCTAATACAGCCTCCTCCTGGGAAGAGCCTTCAGCCTCAGACATGTCAACACTCGTGCACCAAACACCCACAGACACACCGGGCATATAGGGGACAGACCCACAGTAAAGTCTGTCAGAGAGACACAGAGGGGATTTGCCAGCTCACAACCCAGCGCTGAATAAACGGATCTGAACTTGCCAAGACAATGCCTCAGACTTATAGCGCTTTTATCACATATATATATATATATATATATATATATATTTCACCAATTATATTATTTTATTATTATCCTTTATTTATATGGCGCCACAAGGGTTCCGCAGCGCCCAATTACAGAGTACATAAATAATCAAACAGGAAAACAGCAACTTACAGTTGATGACAGTATAGGACAAGTACAGGGTAAATAAACAGTTACATCAGCAGATGACACTGGAATAAGTATCAGGTGGCAGAAGACTGTTGGAGTTGGTGCAGCTGAAGATTATTAAAGTAAGAAAGGATAAGCACATGAGGGAAGAGGGCCCTGCTCGTGAGTGCTTACATTCTAAAGGGGAGGGGTAGACAGACAGGGGTGAGACAGGTGGGGTACGTAGAGAATGTGGAACAGAGGTTTAGGATGAGATTTGGCTGGGTCTGGTGAAGAAGTGGGTCTTGAGAGCCCGTTTGAAGTTTTGTAGAGAGGTGGAGAGTCTGAGGGGGAGAGGTAGGGAATTCCAGAGAAGTGGTGCAGCACGCGAAAAATCTTGGAGGTAGGAGTGGGAGGAGGTAATCCATAGGCAGGAGAGTCAGCGTGCATTAGCAGAGCGAAGAGGACGGGTGGGAGTGTAAAGGGAGATAAGGTCAGAGATGTAGATGGGAGAGGAGTGGGTGAGGGCTTTGTAAGTGAGTGTGAGAAGCTTGAAATGGATTCTGAAAGGGAAGGGAAGCCAGTGACGGTCTAGTAAGAGAGGAGAGGTAGACGTAGTGCGTTTGGTGAGGAAGATGAGCCGGGCAGCAGCATTGAGGATAGATTGGAGTGGAGAGAGGTAATTGTCAGGAATGCCAGTCAGGAGGAGATTACAGTAGTCCAGTCTGGAGATGACCAGTGAGTGGATAAGAGTCTTAGTAGCATCCTGGGTGAGAAAAGGTCTGATCCTGGAAATGTTTTTGAGATGAAAATGACAGGATTGTGAGAGGTGCTGAATGTGTGGTGTGAAGGAGGGGGAGGAGTCAAGGATTACGCCAAGACAGCGCACTTGGGAGCTAGAGGAGACAGTAGTGCCATCAATAGATAATGAGATTGTAGGAGGTGAGGTTGTGCGGGAGGGATGGAAGATGATCAGCTCGGTCTTAGACATGTTAAGTTTAAGAAAGCGCTGGGACATCCAGGAAAAGGTGCCTCCCCCCTCCATTTTGCACCCCTGGTACTTGTCAGTGTGTGTGTGGAGGACCAACGTCTCTGCAGCTTGGAGAGGAAATGGCACCGTGAGCTGGGAGGAAGAAGCTCCGCCCCCTTAATGGCGCGCTTCTGTCCTTTCTAAATATTTATACTGGTGGGGGTCGGGACAGTGCCGTGGCACTAATGTCCCTTTTTAGCCAGTGTCTTTAATGAGGATTATTTCTAGCTGCCCAGGGCGCACCCTGCAGTGCTGTGTGAGTGGGAGCTTGGCGTGCAGCGTCTGCCCGCTGCGCGGTACCTCAGAAAATGCAGTCCATGATGCTGAAGTCTTCTTTACTTCGGTTACTCACCTGTCTTCTGACTTCTGGCTCTGTAAGGGGGTGACGGCAGGCTGTGGGAGCGAGCATCTGGGCGTACCCAGCGATCAGCACCCTCAAGTGCTAATGGTGTCCTGTAGCCAGAAGCAGAGCCTTGGAACTCACTGGAAGTGGGTCATACTCCTCTCCCCTAAGTCCCACGAAGCAGGGAGGTTGTTGCCAGCAGCCTCCCTGAAATTAAAAAACCTAACAAAAAGTCTTTACAGAGAAACTCAGTAGAGCTCCCCTGTAGTGTGTCCAGTCTCACTGGGCACAATTCTAAAACTGGAGTCTGGAGGAGGGGCATAGAGGGAGGAGCCAGTTCACACCCTTTCAAAGTCTTAAAGTGCCCATGTCTCCTGCGGATCCCGTCTATACCCCATGGTTCTATGGTGATCCCAGCATCCTCTAGAACATATGAGAAATACAATTAGAAAGGAACATATAACCTTACATCATTGGATGAATTGTCTTTTCTGCATTATTGATGCATAGATAAGACTCATTTGAGAGTTGGTATCAATTTACTGCACCCTTTATTTTCTATACTCAACATCTGAAGTAATAGGAATTGTAACAGATCCTGTTACAGTGTTTGTTACATTGAACCACTTGCCTGGCATAGTGGCATCAGATGCGACCATGCCTGCAAGTGCTTTATCTGAGCTGGTCGCACTGGATGCCACCAGTCAGATAAACTGTTTTAGCAGCAGCAGGGCTATGAATTTACCCACCACGTGGTGGGTAAATTCATAGCCCTGGCCAGGATTATGCTAACTGCCTCTAGTTATTACAGGTTGAGCTAGTGTGAGATAGTGCACCTGCACCTTTTTTCCTCTGTACACTGTATTAAGGTCTCAAGCAGAGTAGCACCTCATTACCTAATTATGGTGTGCAAACTCGGTCCCCCTTCCCTTGCACTGGCAGGGAAGGGAAACTTCCCTCCGCTGCTGCTGTCAGAGGGACCGGAAAGTCCCTCTGCCTTCCAGCACCCAGCCCCCAGTGTTGCTGTGCTGCTGATCGGTCAGCACGGCAGGATCCCCCACCTCCAGCGGCTGCAGACAATAGCAGCCTCTGGTAATTGTAAATCATCGCCCCCAGACATCCCTCCCCCCCCCCCATTGCGATGTTACCAATGTTCTGATGGTCGTGATGTTCCCTATTGATGTTTGGAAAAATCATTTTTAAAAAAGCAACAACAAAAAATAAATAAATATATATATATATATATAATATATATTTTTTTTTTAACTAAAATCATTTTGGATAGGGTTAAATTCATAAATAGTAAAATAAAATGATGACCGCGCTTATGTTTATGATAGCAGCTCCATCCAATAAAAGACAAAAATACACACTAAAAAGGAGCGCTTAATTTGGTTGGAACGCACATACCTGTAAAAAAATTGTTTTTAGTTAGTAAAATGTTTAGGCTCTTTTGTGAAATGGTGGTGGAACGGAGACAATTATTATTATAATTGTGAATTGTGCCGGACAGTCTTTTTGCCAAACTATCCCTGCTGTCCCTATCAGTACCTCTTGCGGCTTGCTGTTAGATGGTCTCAGCGCGCTTCAGCATGTGTCACGGGTGTTGTGTATTCCGTCTTCCCCGTTGCTTGCGGCTGGTCCGGCTCCGTGTCTCTCGAGCGGCTTGATTGCTTGGACGCGTGTCAGCGTCTCGGCTGTCAGTGTTTGCATACACTGTTCTCCGTCTCTGCACCAAGTGTCTCCAACGCGTTTCGGGTTAAAACCCTTTTACTAGGATATTTTTTCTGTCAAATTAACTTCCTATTTATACTAAAAAAACTTTATTAAGATTCAATTAAAACAGAAAATGTTCCACAGGAAGTTATAAATAAAAAGCGGCAACCATGTGCCCCTATATACTCTATAAGTAAAATTTATTTTTTTACATAAATTATTGGTATGGCGTTCAGTGAAATTGATCAATTATGTTAATGATTATTGGGTATGATGTTCAGTGAAATTAATTATTTTAATGTTTTAATGAATGAAATTAATTGTCAATTAAAAAAGCATTTACATCTATTTCCACGTTAAGTCCTTCTGGTTGTAAAGTCCTCATGTAATATATCCATTTTGTTTCTCTCTTTCTTAGTTCGAGGCTTTTATGTCTCCCCCCCCTCCAGTTTTTTAATACTTTTTGTATTCCTATGAACTTTAAACTTGATGGATCGCTGTTGTGACAGTCTTTATAGTGTTTTGAGACACTATGTGTTTCCAGTCCTTTCTTTATATTATATATATGCTCCGAAATTCTTATTCGCAATTTTCTCTTGGTTTGACCAATGTATTGAAATCCACATGGACAATGAAGGAGATAGACTACTCCTTCTGAGTCACATGTGATTCTTTCTTTGATGTTATATGTCTTTTTAGTTATATTAGATTCAAATTCACGGATGGGCT
This sequence comes from Pseudophryne corroboree, assembly GCF_028390025.1. Lineage (NCBI taxonomy): Eukaryota > Metazoa > Chordata > Amphibia > Anura > Myobatrachidae > Pseudophryne > Pseudophryne corroboree. The sequence goes on from NC_086450.1 coordinate 498,108,597, forward strand.
TTGTAGATTTATTGCCAGTTATTTTGCATGGACGGCAACATAAGCAGTGGAAGTTTCCTTTTCTTTCTTCTTGATTTGTTGTTTCTGTCTGTGTATAGCTTTTTACTAGGTTCTGCTTCAAGCTCCTTGCCTTTTTATACACAATTTGTGATTTATCCTTTATATAAGGCTTCAGTTGTTTGTCCAATTGCAGAATGTGCCAGTGCTTATGTAATATTTCTTCAAACTGTTGGTGTTGACTATTGAATTGTGTTATAAACAATGTTTTATTATCAAGGCTGTTTGTTTTTTGTTTATATTGATACAGTGATTTTCTGTCCATTTTTGCTATATGTTCTATCTCAGTTTGCAGACGTTCTTCTTTATACCCTTTGTTCACGAATTTTTCCTTCATCGTTTGACATTGTTGTATATAGGTTTCCGAGTGTGTACAGTTCCTCCTAAGCCTTCTAAATTGTCCATTAGGTATGTTCTTCAGCCAGTTGTTATGGTGATTGCTGGTCCGACTTAGTGTATTGTTTCCACTGCATTCTTTTATATGGTTTCGGGTACATATTTTGTTTTCTTGGATAAAAATCTCCAAATCCAAATAGACCACCATGTCTTGGCTTATCGTAGATGTGAATTCCAACCCATAACGGTTATTCTCCATGTATTGAAGGAATTCTGATAATATATCTTTCGGTCCACTCCAAATGAACATCAGGTCATCGATGTATCTTCTCCAGATGACAATATGTTCCTTAAAGGGGTTGTCTCCCCAAATGTTTTCCTCCTCCCACTTCGCCACAAATAAATTTGCGTAACTCGGTGCGAAGGAGGAACCCATCGCTGTGCCTTTTCTCTGATTGTAGAACACTCCTTGGTTCCAAAAATAATTCCTGTTTAATATGAACTGTATGCAGCTGATGATGAAGTTTATTTGAGAGTTTGTTAATTCTGTGCATTTTGATAAGAAAAATCTGCTAGCCTCACTTCCTATGTCATGGGCTATGCATGTGTATAATGAACGGACATCACTTGTGCATAAGATGTAATTGCTTTGCCATTCTACAGCGTCCAGTATTTGTAGTATGTGTAATGTATCTTTCACATAGCTTTTTTGTTCATGCACCAGTGTCTGTAAGAAGGAATCTACATATTTGGATAGTCTTGAGGAGAGAGAGCCTATCCCCGAGACTATTGGGCGTCCCGGAGGATTAATTGGATCCTTGTGTAGTTTGGGAAGTTGGTAGAACGTTGGAATTTTCGGATGAGGGATATAGATGTAATCTCGCTCTTTCTGTGTCAGGATACCAATTTCCAAACCTTCTTGGAGTAGTGTCTCTAATTCTTCTTGATATGTTTTTGTTGGATCTGCTTGAAGTATTTTGTAGGTGTCTCTTTCTCCCAGAAGCTTTTGGACTTCTTCTTCGTATTTTTCTTTGTCCATGATTACCAGACCTCCACCCTTGTCAGCCGGCTTCACTATGATGGATTTGTCTTCTTTTAGCTCTTTCAAGGCTTGCGTTTCTTCCTTCGTCAGGTTATACTTCTTCTTTTGTGTGTTATGTGCCATCTCTCGGATATCTTTCTCAACAAGTTTTTGGAAGGTCTCAATATGGGGCCCTTTGATGTAGGAAGGATTGAAGGTGGATGTCGGCTTAAGTTTACTATGTATGAACTGGTCTTGTGATTCTAGAATTATTGTATTTTCATCTTTTCCGTCAAAGAACTTTTTTATGCAAAGCTTTCTGACAAATTTCTGGGTATCAATAAAGAGGTCAAAATTGTTCATATTGGAATGTGGGGAAAATTTCAGTCCTTTATTTAATATTGACAATTGCTGTATTGTCAAGATCTTTTTACTGAGATTAAAGATTCCATCAATCTGAATGGCTGGTGTTATCTTTTTATTTTTCCCACCCCTGACACCCCTTCTCCTGGTGAAAGGGCCTGACGTTTCGTTCTTTGCTTCCATGGAGTTTGCTCCCATGTGTGTTCTTGTTCTTCCTCCAGGAGCTCTCCTAAAAAATGCTCCTCAGTTTCGTCTTCCTCTTCCACGTTATAGGATCTCTTTCCATTTCTGATTACCTTCTTCTCTAGATGTTTTTTGTCCTCGATGTTTTTCATAAGAGTTTGGTAAGTAGTTTTTTCCTCTCTCTTTGCATCTGCTCTTCCTTGATTGTATGATTCTTGTTCTATTGATCTAAATTGAAAGTTTCTAGAATTGTACGGTGGATATTTCTTCTGCTGTGATGGTAGTTGTGGTTGCTTCTGAATTAGAGGTGTTTTCTGAACTTGATCCTTATTATAGTTCTTTTTTTGATAATTTGGGTTCCTATATCTATATTTCTGAGTATTTGCTGATTGGGTTTCTGATTTTTGCTGATTACTGTTTGGTAGTCCATTTTTTCTTCTATCTATCATTGAATAATGAGATTTCTCATTATGATCTCTGAAGAACTTTCTCTGTTTTTGTGCTATAATTTCATTTTCTAGTTTTTCCATTTTTTCATTTGTTAATTTCATCAAATTTATGTAGTCTGGCATTGTTTTTAGAGGTTCAAACTTCTTTTCTGTGGTATTGATTTTTTCTTTTATTAATTCCAGAGAGATTTTTCTATCTTCCACAATTAATGTAATTAATTCTTTGGAACATTTATCCAGGATCTGATTCCACTTGGCAAAGAATTTTGGATCCATGGGGTCAAAGGTGGGATTTTTTTTGTACCCTTAAACCTCTGGGAATCATATCCATTTCCAGATATTTTGTAAGGGTAGCCACCTCCCACCAGTTTTTTATTTCTTGTGTATAATTTTTTTCCAATAATAAGAATTGGGCACAAAAACCTTCATTTTGAGGATTTGGTTCTGGAGGGGGCTTATCTAAAGTGAAAATATTACTAATATTATCTCTGCTGTGATGTGTTATATTCATATTTTTTTATTTTTTTAGCAGCGGTAATAATAACGAAGTCTATAAATAGTAAAATAAAATGATGACCGCGCTTATGTTTATGATAGCAGCTCCATCCAATAAAAGACAAAAATACACACTAAAAAGGAGCGCTTAATTTGGTTGGAACGCACATACCTGTAAAAAAATTGGTTTTAGTTAGTAAAATGTTTAGGCTCTTTTGTGAAATGGTGGTGGAACGGAGACAATTATTATTATAATTGTGAATTGTGCCGGACAGTCTTTTTGCCAAACTATCCCTGCTGTCCCTATCAGTACCTCTTGCGGCTTGCTGTTAGATGGTCTCAGCGCGCTTCAGCATGTGTCACGGGTGTTGTGTATTCCGTCTTCCCCGTTGCTTGCGGCTGGTCCGGCTCCGTGTCTCTCGAGCAGCTTGATTGCTTGGACGCGTGTCAGCGTCTCGGCTGTCAGTGTTTGCATACACTGTTCTCCGTCTCTGCACCAAGTGTCTCCAACGCGTTTCGGGTTAAAACCCTTTTACTAGGATATTTTTTCTGTCAAATTAACTTCCTATTTATACTAAAAAAACTTTATTAAGATTCAATTAAAACAGGAAATGTTCCACAGGAAGTTATAAATAAAAAGCGGCAACCATGTGCCCCTATATACTCTATAAGTAAAATTTATTTTTTTACATAAATTATTGGTATGGCATTCAGTGAAATTGATCAATTATGTTAATGATTATTGGGTATGATGTTCAGTGAAATTAATTATTTTAATGTTTTAATGAATTAAATTAATTGTCAATTAAAAAAGCATTTACATCTATTTCCACGTTAAGTCCTTCTGGTTGTAAAGTCCTCATGTAATATATCCATTTTGTTTCTCTCTTTCTTAGTTCGAGGCTTATGTATCCCCCCCTCCAGTTTTTGAATACTTTTTGTATTCCTATGAACTTTAAACTTGATGGATCGCTGTTGTTACAGTCTTTATAGTGTTTTGAGACACTATGTGTTTCCAGTCCTTTCTTTATATTATATATATGCTCCGAAATTCTTATTCGCAATTTTCTCTTGGTTTGACCAATGTATTGAAATCCACATGGACAATGAAGGAGATAGACTACTCCTTCTGAGTCACATGTGATTCTTTCTTTGATGTTATATGTCTTTTTAGTTATATTAGATTCAAATTCACGGATGGGCTTTGTAGATTTATTGCCAGTTATTTTGCATGGACGGCAACATAAGCAGTGGAAGTTTCCTTTTCTTTCTTCTTGATTTGTTGTTTCTGTCTGTGTATAGCTTTTTACTAGGTTCTGCTTCAAGCTCCTTGCCTTTTTATACACAATTTGTGATTTATCCTTTATATAAGGCTTCAGTTGTTTGTCCAATTGCAGAATGTGCCAGTGCTTATGTAATATTTCTTCAAACTGTTGGTGTTGACTATTGAATTGTGTTATAAACAATGTTTTATTATCAAGGCTGTTTGTTTTTTGTTTATATTGATACAGTGATTTTCTGTCCATTTTTGCTATATGTTCTATCTCAGTTTGCAGACGTTCTTCTTTATACCCTTTGTTCACGAATTTTTCCTTCATCATTTGACATTGTTGTATATAGGTTTCCGAGTGTGTACAGTTCCTCCTAAGCTTTCTAAATTGTCCATTAGGTATGTTCTTCAGCCAGTTGTTATGGTGATTGCTGGTCCGACTTAGTGTATTGTTTCCACTGCATTCTTTTATATGGTTTCGGGTACATATTTTGTTTTCTTGGATAAAAATCTCCAAATCCAAATAGACCACCATGTCTTGGCTTATCGTAGATGTGAATTCCAACCCATAACGGTTATTCTCCATGTATTGAAGGAATTCTGATAATATATCTTTCGGTCCACTCCAAATGAACATCAGGTCATCGATGTATCTTCTCCAGATGACAATATGTTCCTTAAAGGGGTTGTCTCCCCAAATGTTTTCCTCCTCCCACTTCGCCACAAATAAATTTGCGTAACTCGGTGCGAAGGAGGAACCCATCGCTGTGCCTTTTCTCTGATTGTAGAACACTCCTTGGTTCCAAAAATAATTCCTGTTTAATATGAACTGTATGCAGCTGATGATGAATTTTATTTGAGAGTTTGTTAATTCTGTGCATTTTGATAAGAAAAATCTGCTAGCTTGTGGGAGAAAGAGACACCTACGAAATACTTCAAGCAGATCCAACAAAAACATATCAAGAAGAATTAGAGACACTACTCCAAGAAGGTTTGGAAATTGGTATCCTGACACAGAAAGAGCGAGATTACATCTATATCCCTCATCCGAAAATTCCAACGTTCTACCAACTTCCCAAACTACACAAGGATCCAATTAATCCTCCGGGACGCCCAATAGTCTCGGGGATAGGCTCTCTCTCCTCAAGACTATCCAAATATGTAGATTCCTTCTTACAGACACTGGTGCATGAACAAAAAAGCTATGTGAAAGATACATTACACATACTACAAATACTGGACGCTGTAGAATGGCAAAGCAATTACATCTTATGCACAAGTGATGTCCGTTCATTATACACATGCATAGCCCATGACATAGGAAGTGAGGCTAGCAGATTTTTCTTATCAAAATGCACAGAATTAACAAACTCTCAAATAAACTTCATCATCAGCTGCATACAGTTCATATTAAACAGGAATTATTTTTGGAACCAAGGAGTGTTCTACAATCAGAGAAAAGGCACAGCGATGGGTTCCTCCTTCGCACCGAGTTACGCAAATTTATTTGTGGCGAAGTGGGAGGAGGAAAACATTTGGGGAGACAACCCCTTTAAGGAACATATTGTCATCTGGAGAAGATACATCGATGACCTGATGTTCATTTGGAGTGGACCGAAAGATATATTATCAGAATTCCTTCAATACATGGAGAATAACCGTTATGGGTTGGAATTCACATCTATGATAAGCCAAGACATGGTGGTCTATTTGGATTTGGAGATTTTTATCCAAGAAAACAAAATATGTACCCGAAACCATATAAAAGAATGCAGTGGAAACAATACACTAAGTCGGACCAGCAATCACCATAACAACTGGCTGAAGAACATACCTAATGGACAATTTAGAAAGCTTAGGAGGAACTGTACACACTCGGAAACCTATATACAACAATGTCAAATGATGAAGGAAAAATTCGTGAACAAAGGGTATAAAGAAGAACGTCTGCAAACTGAGATAGAACATATAGCAAAAATGGACAGAAAATCACTGTATCAATATAAACAAAAAACAAACAGCCTTGATAATAAAACATTGTTTATAACACAATTCAATAGTCAACACCAACAGTTTGAAGAAATATTACATAAGCACTGGCACATTCTGCAATTGGACAAACAACTGAAGCCTTATATAAAGGATAAACCACAAATTGTGTATAAAAAGGCAAGGAGCTTGAAGCAGAACCTAGTAAAAAGCTATACATAGACAGAAACAACAAATCAAGAAGAAAGAAAAGGAAACTTCCACTGCTTATGTTGCCGTCCATGCAAAATAACTGGCAATAAATCTACAAAGCCCATCCGTGAATTTGAATCTAATATAACTAAAAAGACATATAACATCAAAGAAAGAATCACATGTGACTCAGAAGGAGTAGTCTATCTCCTTCATTGTCCATGTGGATTTCAATACATTGGTCAAACCAAGAGAAAATTGCGAATAAGAATTTCGGAGCATATATATAATATAAAGAAAGGACTGGAAACACATAGTGTCTCAAAACACTATAAAGACTGTCACAACAGCGATCCATCAAGTTTAAAGTTCATAGGAATACAAAAAGTATTCAAAAACTGGAGGGGGGGAGACATAAGCCTCGAACTAAGAAAGAGAGAAACAAAATGGATATATTACATGAGGACTTTACAACCAGAAGGACTTAACGTGGAAATAGATGTAAATGCTTTTTTAATTGACAATTAATTTCATTCATTAAAACATTAAAATAATTAATTTCACTGAACATCATACCCAATAATCATTAACATAATTGATCAATTTCACTGAACGCCATACCAATAATTTATGTAAAAAAATAAATTTTACTTATAGAGTATATAGGGGCACATGGTTGCCGCTTTTTATTTATAACTTCCTGTGGAACATTTCCTGTTTTAATTGAATCTTAATAAAGTTTTTTTAGTATAAATAGGAAGTTAATTTGACAGAAAAAATATCCTAGTAAAAGGGTTTTAACCCGAAACGCGTTGGAGACACTTGGTGCAGAGACGGAGAACAGTGTATGCAAACACTGACAGCCGAGATGCTGACACGCGTCCAAGCAATCAAGCCGCTCGAGAGACACGGAGCCGGACCAGCCGCAAGCAACGGGGAAGACGGAATACACAACACCCGTGACACATGCTGAAGCGCGCTGAGACCAAGAGGTACTGATAGGGACAGCAGGGATAGTTTGGCAAAAAGACTGTCCGGCACAATTCACAATTATAATAATAATTGTCTCCGTTCCACCACCATTTCACAAAAGAGCCTAAACATTTTACTAACTAAAAACTATTTTTTTACAGGTATGTGCGTTCCAACCAAATTAAGCGCTCCTTTTTAGGGTTAAATTCATGTTCTTCACCTAATTCACCCATAACAAACCCAACAATTTCTGAGCGTTTTTTTGGGGGAAAATTGTCAGTTAAGTGGTTAAAGGACTGTTGCTGAATAAATACAAAAGTATCCATGTCTTACGATTTCCGGACTCCAGTTCGACACCACTTAGGTTGACACACCTTAGGTCGACACTGCGAATAGGTCGACATGGACAAGGTCAACATGAAAAAAGGTCGACGTGAGTATTTCACTTTTTTTTCTTCTTTTTTTTGTACTTTTTCATCCTTTACGATCCATGCGGACTACGATTGGGAATAGTAACCTGTGCCGAATGCAGTGGTAGCAGAGCGAGGCACCTTGTCCGAAGTTTGCTCACCATGCGAGTGGACACGTTGCACTAATTGGGGTTCCCGGTCACTTTTACGGAGAAAACGACACCAAAAACACATCATTTCGACCTTTTTTTCCTGTCGACATTGTTCACGTCGACCTTTTGACCCTGTCGACCTATTTCCAGTGTTGACCGAAGGTGTGTCGACCAACTGCTGCCGACCTAAGTGGTGTCGAGCCTGAGTCCCAGATCCCTTTTTACTGAGCAAACAGACACTGGGGGAGATTCAAATGTTTGAAAAGTCAGTTGGGTGTCTGTTTTTTCCTATCTAATAGACAGACACACCAGTGGCGCACCCAGGGGGGATTTCCGAGCACCCAGAAACCCCCCTCCACAAAAAAAAAAAAGCCTGCTGTCTTCCTGGTGGCACTTGTAAGTGCAATAAAAGTCTACTTTATTTTAATTATAGTACATATATATCCATGTGCATATATACATACACCCATGTATATACATACATATAAACACACACACACACATATGATATATATACATGCGTATGTACGTGTACTATATGTATGTTGTATGTATATATATATATATATATATTTTGGAAAGGGGGGGATAGGGGTATCTGCGACTATCAGTGTCTAATATATTAATAAAAAATGAAGAATATAATGATACGGTATATATATAAAAAAACACAATATTTATTTATACAATTTAAGACATGATGCTGGATAAAAAGTATATGGAGATAAAAAGCCAAAAAAAAAAATTTTGTAAAAATTACGAGGTATAAAAAAAGATCAAAATGACTTAGTGGCTATGTGCAATTTAACTAGAACCCAGGATAAAAAAATCATTAATCTAAAACCTATAAAAAATTGATATATATATTTTAGAGATAAGAGAGTAGTGCTTATCTTTAGAGATGGAGAGTCAGTAGAGGTACACCCAACGCGTTTCGTCCTTAAGACTTCATCAAGGGGTCAAGGGGCTGATCATGTAAAGTATATTACTAATAAATAAACAGTTGTTTATGAAAAAAAAGTCTGGAGAGTGCCCCCTCTGAATCTTTTTCTCTCTCTCTATATATATATATATATACACACACACATATACATGGCATATTAAACATGCACATATATATATATATATATATATATATATATATCTTGGACAGGATTATGGACCTTGGGGAGATCAAGGAGGATGTGTTGCTTGCAACACTGGATGTATCGTCATTATATACAATCATCCCACATAGGCTAGGTTTGGAGGCGGTGAGGAATTTACTTATCTCAACGGATTTTTGCACGATTCCTATTGACTGCATTTTGGAATTTTTAGAGATGATTCTGACCAACAATCACTTTATGTATCAAGGAGAGTACTATATGCAGTGCTCAGGGACAGCCATGGGTTCGAATGTGGCCCCTATTTACGTAGGTATATTTATGCATGAGTATGAAACGTTAAATATTATGCCTAAATATAGCAATAAGATTGTATATTATAGGCGTTTCATAGATGATGTTTTTTTGCTATGGGACGGTACCGAACTAGAGTTTAATGAGATGTTAGATTATTTGAACAACCTGGACTCTACTGTACGGTTCACGAGACACTCAGACAAGAAGTCTATTAACTTTCTGGACTTGACCATTTTCCGGGCCGGTACTAAATTGGGGACTACTCTGTTCAGAAAAGAGACGGATCGCAATACGATCTGCACGCCACAAGTAACCATCCGCCAGCTTTGAGATCTAGCCTGCCGATCTCGCAATTTATGCGAGTTTTGAGAAACAATACAAATCCAATGATTGCCGAAATCAGATCGTGGAGATGAAGGCTCGTTTTACTCAGAGGGGGTATAGCAAAGATACCATCAACAAATGTCTGGAAAGAGCACGATCACGAATAGGTGAAGTGAAACCGACCAAAGAACCGCGGATGATATATGTCACACAATTTGATGCCAAATCGCCCGCCATCAGAACATCAATAAGGAGACATTGGCCTATTTTGAATTCAGATCCGAAATTCAAAAAATCATTGGAACATCCACCCATGTTAGCCTTTAGACGTGGGCGAAATTTGAAACAATTGTTGATGCACCCTATGAGACAGACGGGTGGCTCAGAAAACAATTGGCTGCATAAAACAAGAAAAGGCTGTGTCAAATGTCTGGGCTGTGTGACATGTCGCTCAATGTTGGTCGGGGAGAAGTTTCCACATCCATTGAGTGGAAAACCAATCACCATTCGATATCGACTACACTGTCGGATGGATCATGTCATCTATATGCTATTATGCCCATGTGGACTTCCATATGTGGGGATGACCACCTGTTCATTCAGAGAGCGAATGGCAAACCATCGCAGCTCAATTCATCAAGCGCTACAAACAGGTCGTACCGACAAACCGGTGGCCCAACACTTCCTGAAGGAAGGACACCAAGTGGCATCTTTGAAGTGCAGAATCATTGATTGGGTCCCTGTCCCTAATAGAGGAGGTGACCGTTCACTTCTTCTGAGAAAATTAGAAGCAAGATGGATATATAGATTAGGCTCTGTGACACCCAATGGCCTGAATGAGTCGAACCCGCTAAACGTATTTCTACGCTAAAACCTGCGTATGAGTTTCTTTTTTGCCCGATGCACGTTTTTAATGTTTTTTAAGTGTCCTATACACATTTTTTCTACTATAATTAATGCTCTTGCACTAGGTATTATATATTTTTTAATTCAAATAATGTGTGTTTGGCTTTGATCCCCAGGGTGCAGTGGGATGCGTGTAATTGACCCAAATAGATAGTGTTAAAATACTTTAGAATTGGGTGATATGTAATTATTAACAATAGTTGTATCTGTTTGACCGCTGCACCTTGGGGATCCAGCCAATATGTATCTCTGTTTGTGGGGGATGTTTTTCTGTCGGGGGAATCCTCAATACTGCTCTGCCTGGCTCTAATACCTTTGTCTGTGCATGTTACATGCATTTGACCACTTGTAGTTGTTTTAAATATGTCCCAACATGGGTGGAATTATTTACATTGGTTAAATCCGGACTGACAGCATGCCCATTTATGATATAGTTCGGATGCGTTCAAAATAACAGGTCTCTGACTTCCTGTTTGCGTTCCGGATGGGCACTTCCGGCCGTGTGACGTTTGCGTTCCACGGACCGGAAGTGCTCTGCTCCGGGACTCGGCGGTTCTCGGTGAGCTGTTGTGGCGGCTCCGTTGTTCCCGGCTCGGTGGGTGTGAGCTCAACTACCTGTGCTCCCTGATGGGGGTGAGTCTGTTATGTTGCTATCCCGTTTTTATTATAATAAGAGGTAATTTACTGCGGAGAAGCTTTGTCTCTCCTTGATGACATCACACTGTTTTTTTGGCGCCGTTTTTCAAGTGGCTAGGGTATTTAGGGCCAGTCAGGCAGGATCAGTGTTATTGCTGGATGTTTGGATCTTTTGTTCACGGTTGGTGGAAGTTGTGGTTTTCGTACAGTACCTCCTGAGGAAGGCCCTTGCTTTGGGCCGAAAGCGCTTGAGGAAATGCTGATCATGTAAAGTATATTACTAATAAATGAACAGTTGTTTATGAAAAAAAAGTCTGGAGAGTGCCCCCTCTGAATCTTTTTCTCTACATTTGGATACCTTGGTATTCGAGTGGACACCCCAGCGTTTACATAATTTGAAGATGTGAGTGCAACCGTCTACTGGATATATATATATATATATATATATATATATATATATGTGTGTGTCTGTATATACGGTATATATATGTGTGTGTGTGTGTGTATATATATATATATATATATATATATTTATATATACACACACACAGACACACTAGTTTTACGGCCCCAGCATATACTGGATCACCTCAGTCCCCACCCCCGTGCTTGGCTCCACCCAGTTCTGGAAACCCCCCCATGCAAATCCTGCGTTTGCCACTGCACCCGACCGACTTTTCAAACATTTGAATCTCCCCCATTGAGTAGGGAACTTGAATTTCTACTAAAGAAACAAATGATAAAGAACAAACCGGAACAGGCAGTCAGTTGTTAGGAACATTGTATTTCACTATTTCCCATTCTTTGTACACTACTCCTGTATTGTAACTATAGTTCACATGGCTCTAGCATAGCAAGATATGCTTTTTACAAGCAATTCAATAACATCTATGTTTTAAATTTAACTTATGCGCACCTGACGAGATCTTATGTTAGTTTTTTTGTACCCATTCTTCTGGATCTGTGGTAGCATCCCCAACTGAATATATGGATATATACCTATTTTGATAGAGGAAATTGCAAAGCTTGAATTGTATAATCACATATAACTGTCAGTATAAAGGTGTAATCTGCAACCGATACTTTTCCTTTCCTCTTTCTCGGGAGAAGCACAGAGTAAGGGGCTCTTCCTGAGTATCCCTAAGATTTAGCCATAATCCCTGCGGTGTCCCCGGACATTTTACACTTTGTTTATCATATGCAGTTATATTCACTGTTGGGTTGGGCGATCCTTAACCCCTTCGCTGCGGAGGACGAGTGAGGCTAGTCCTCCAGATAAACAGCTTTCCTCTGTGGAGAGTTGCTGCATTACAAAAAAGAGTTTTACCTCTGCCCCACAGGGTCACACATGTGCACCAACATCACTTTTTAAATATTTTTTTTTTATGAAAAATGCTGGGGGAAGGGAAGTCCCTCAATTTCCATTACCCCAGCACCTAGAAATATGGGGAGACCCTTGTTTGAAAGAGGGGAGTCTAAAACTATGTGCCCCCTTATAGATTATAGCCTGGTGATCGGTGGGAAAAACCACCTACACTATAGAAAAATCATGGAGTCCTTATCAACAGATTTACATACAGTATCACCCAGTCAATATCAGCCAGCATTACAGAAACAAAATTATTTTACTGATGGAGGAAGGGAACATTGTGACTCATCTCCCCCATACTGGCCTGCATACACATGGGGTGACTCTGTCTTGAAAATATGGAGTGTCCACTTTCAAACGATGTGTACCCTTAGTAGTTATATTCTGGTGATCACTAGACAATAACTGGAACAGTACTCAAAGAATAATAGTTTCCACAGATGAGGGGAATTTAAAGCCCTTATCCCCCAAAAAATTTATCCCTCCTTGAATGCTGTAGGTTGCAAAATTAAAAAATGGTAGGTCATGTTGGACTACCACATTCTCCCTACACATAGGACGTGTTTAAATTAAGACAGTGGAATTTTTTTTTTTTATGCATTTTTATTTCAAGTGCAGACTTTTTTTTGACAAATCCTACACATTGAATCCTGCTTTTTTACTATTTTGGAAAGGTGGATTATTGGTGAAACAATATATATTGGCTGTGTTTACAAGGTGAAAAGATCACATTTGCTTTTGGTTCCCTTTCTTAAAATTTCATTATTATTATTTTTTAAAGAACACTTTTTTGTCCATTTGTGTTTTCAAATTAGAATAAGTAAAAAGTCTACTGGTATTTTCTGAAAATACAAAGTGGGAAATTTGTTAAAGCTTGGAGACAGATCAAGAACCAAACAATCAGCTGCTGTCATGTTCCAAAACTTTAAACTGACAGAAGCTGATTGGTTGGTACTTCAACTCTCCTCTAATCTCTCTGCAAGATTTTATAAATCTCCCTCCAACTCTTCTAAAAAACAAAACAAAAAAACAAGGTATAATTTTTACAGGTGTTGCATAAAAATCAGTGATATTGATGTTGGAATGTGACGAGCGCTAATGTGAAATAATGACCTCAGCCCCAGGGTGAGAAAACCTCAGCAGCAGGGAAGGGGTTACAGTGCCTGTATATACTGCCTGTGTTACACAATCCCTGCTACACTTCCTTGATTAACCCTCAATGTCTGTGATGTAGGACTAGATGGCGTTTCCCGCTTGCTGAGAGTTGCTGCAATGCTTTTCCTCTTCTGTTTCTGCACAGCCTGTAAACAGGACTGACACTACTCTCGCCTCTCTGTTCTTCTGCAGTTCTCTATAGACAGACTTTCTCCTGTAAGATGTGATGATTACAGAAGGAAATATCTTTTCCTGCTACACAGTGAATACATATCCTATTCTGTTCTACATTGGTCTTCACCACCTCTAAGTGTAGAATAAGAAGGTCTCTTACTATTCTCCCATGTCTCGTTTGGTTGGTCTCTTACCATTTCTCAGGTCTGTGCGGAGATCTTCAGCCACATCCCTCTCATCTATAGCTTCTAGAACAGCCAAGGCCACCCGGATTCCATAGGGAAAGGTGTAGAAGTCCCTGATCTTATTAGCAACATCATCAGGGTCGGTGTCCTCCAGCTGGCCTCTTGGGATCCTGTTAAATCCTTCTTTGACTGGCCAGTCATTCAGCTTGTTCCTGAACTTCTTCAGTCCCTTCCTGGCCAGGTTCTCCAGGGCGGTCACCAGGGCGTCCCGGGCTGTCCTCACCATCTCTTCTTCCTATATCTCACCTTCACACTAGCAAGATGGGCGCGATCTCCTGGGTTATAGCCTGCTGGCAGCCCTTGCTTAGTCTCCAGTTGTTCTGCAGAAATAGAACTGTTTAGAAGACACGAGGAAGGAAGCATTGTGTGAAACAGAAAGTGAAAGCTAGTCTGCACATATATTATCGGTAGATGCTAGAATCAAGTTGGAGAAAGGACCTCTGCCGTCAGGGGGAGGGGCCATGTAACCAGGGGGAGGAGATAGGACAGTGGGATAGTTCTTCTACTATCCACGCCACCAGTGAGGGTACATTTCGGGTACCCTATTTGGGCATGGCTCCTCCGCCTGGTGACATGGCTCCTACCACCGGTGACGTCAGAGGTCCCTTCCCCAACTTGGTTTTAGACCTAACCAATAACCATATATTATCTGCTGGATTTCCTGTTCTGTTTGCCCTCCATCCAAGACCCACAGCTAGCCACACACCACTGTAGGGGGTAAATTTAGTGAAGTGCGGGTTTATAAAAATGGAGATGTCCATAACAACCAATCAGATTACAGCTACTATCTTCTAGAAGGTGCTAGATAAAAGAGAAGTAGAATTTGATTGGTTGCCATGGGCAACATCTCCACTTCTATAAACCCGCACTTTAATAAATATACCCCTAAGTGTTATTACACCTGACCAATGTTGTGCACCTCCTCCCCTCTGTCCTTCCTATCTGTCTGAGCACCTCCGTCCCTGCCCCGCTCTATGTACTTCACATTCTATGCCTTTCTGTCTTCACCAGTCATGTGTGTGTGTGTTTATGTTCTCCCTCAGACCTCAGTGTGTATGTCTCCAGGTGCGCCCCCCCCCCCCCAAACCAATGTATATTTCTCCATGCACCCACAAAGTCACCAGGGTGTATGTTTATCTACCCCCCTCCCCAATCATCAGTGTGTACGTCTTCATGTCCCCCTCCGCCCACCACAGTCACCAGTGTGTACATCTCCATGTGCCCCTCCGCCCACCACAGTCACCAATGTGTACGTCTTCATGTCCCCCTCCCCCCACTACAGTCACCAGTGTGTACGTCTTCATGTCCCCCGCCCCCCACCACAGTCACCAGTGTGTACGTCTTCATGTCCCACTCCCCCCAGCCCAGTCACCAGTGTGTACGTCTCCATGTCCCCTTCCCCCCACTACAGTCACCAGTGTGTACGTCTTCATGTCCCCTTCCCCCCACTACAGTCACCAGTGTGTACGTCTTCATGTCCCCCTCCCCCCACCACAGTCACCAGTGTGTACGTCTTCATGTCCCCCGCCCCCCACCACAGTCACCAGTGTGTACGTCTTCATGTCCCACTCCCCCCAGCCCAGTCACCAGTGTGTACGACTTTATGTCCCCCTCCCCCCACTACAGTCACCAGTGTGTACGTCTTCATGTCCCCTTCCCCCCACTACAGTCACCAGTGTGTACGTCTTCATGTCCCACTCCCCCCAGCCCAGTCACCAGTGTGTACGACTTTATGTCCCCCTCCCCCCACTACAGTCACCAGTGTGTACGTCTTCATGTCCCAGTCCCCACAACACAGTCACCAGTGTGTACGTCTTCATGTCCCACTCCCCCCAGCCCAGTCACCAGTGTGTACGACTTTATGTCCCCCTCCCCCCACTACAGTCACCAGTGTGTACATCTTCATGTGCCCCTCCCCCCACCACAGTCACTAGTGTGTACGTCTCCATGTACCCCTACCCCCACCACAGTCACCAGTGTGTACGACTTTATGTCCCCCTCCCCCCACTACAGTCACCAGTGTGTACGTCTCCATGTCCCCACCACCACAGTCACCAGTGTGTACGTCTTCATGTCCCACTCCCCCCACCCCAGTCACCAGTGTGTACGCCTTCATGTCCCCCTCCCCCCACCACAGTCACCAGTGTGTACGTCTTTATGTCCCACTCCCCCCCACCAAAGTCACCAGTGTGTACATCTTCAAGTCCTCCTGCCCCCACCACAATCACCAGTGTGTACGTCTTCATGTCCCCCTCCCCCCCACCACAGTCACCAGTGTGTACGTCTTCATGTCCCCCTCCCCCCACCACAGTCACCAGTGTGTACGTCTTCATGTCCCCCGCCCCCCACCACAGTCACCAGTGTGTACGTCTTCATGTCCCCCTCTCCCCACCACAGTCACCAGTGTGTACGTCTTCATGTCCCCCTCCCCCACCACAGATACCAGTGTGTACGTCTTCATGTCCCCCGCCCCCCACCCCAGTCACTAGTGTGTACGTCTTCATGTCCCCCGCCCCCCCACCACAGTCAGTAGTGTGTACGTCTTCATGTCCCCCTCTCCCCACCCCAGTCACTAGTGTGTACGCCTTCATGTCCCCCTCCCCCCACAACAGTCACCAGTGTGTACGTATTCATGTCCCCCTCCCCCCACCACAGTCACCAGTGTGTACGTATTCATGTCCCCCTCCTCCCACCACAGTCACCAGTGTGTGCGTCTTCATGTCCCCCACCCCCCACCACAGTAAACAGTATGTACGTCTTCACGTCCCCCTCCCCCCACCACAGTCACCAGTGTGTACGTCTTCATGTCCCAGTCCCCACAAGACAGTCACCAGTGTGTACGTCTTAATTTCTATCTCCCCCCACCACAGTATCCAGTGTGTACATCTTCATGTCCCCCTCCCCCTACCACAGTCACCAGTGTGTACGTCTCCATGTCCCCCCCACCACAGTCACCAGTGTGTACGTCTTCATTTCCCACTTGCCCCATCACAGTCACCAGTGTGTACGTCTTCATATCCTCCTCCCCCCACCACAGTCACCAGTGTGTACGTCTTCATGTCCCCCTCCCCCACAACAGTCACCAGTGTGTACGTCTTCATGTGCCCCTCCCCCCACCACAGTCACCAGTGTGTACGTCTTCATGTCCCCCTCCCCCCACCACAGTCACCAGTGTGTACGTCTTCATGTCCCCCTCCCCCACAACAGTCACCAGTGTGTACGTCTTCATGTGCCCCTCCCCTCCACCACAGTCACCAGTGTGTACGTCTTCATGTGCCCCTGCCCCCCACCACAGTCACCAGTGTGTACGTCTTCATGTCCCACTCCCCCCACCACAGTCACCAGTGTATACGTCTTCATGTCCCCCTCTCCCCACCACAGTCACCAGAGTGTACGTCTTCATGTCCCCTGCCCCCCACCACAGTCACCAGTGTGTACGTCTTCATGTCCCCCTCCCCCACCACAGTCACGAGTGTGTACGCCTTCATGTCCCCTTCCCCCCACCACAGTCACCAGTGTCTACGTCTCCATGTCCCCCTCCCCCACAACAGTCACCAGTGTGTACGTCTTCATGTGCCCCTCCCCTCCACCACAGTCACCAGTGTGTACGTCTTCATGTGCCCCTGCCCCCCACCACAGTCACCAGTGTGTACGTCTTCATGTCCCACTCCCCCCACCACAGTCACCAGTGTATACGTCTTCATGTCCCCCTCTCCCCACCACAGTCACCAGAGTGTACGTCTTCATGTCCCCTGTCCCCCACCACAGTCACCAGTGTGTACGTCTTCATGTCCCACTCCCCTCACCCCAGTCACTAGTGTGTACGTCTTCATGTCCCCCTCCCCCCACCACAGTCACCAGTGTGTACGTCTTCATGTCACCCTCCCCCCACCACAGTCACGAGTGTGTACGTCTTCATGTCCCCCTCCCCCCACCACAGTCACCAGTGTGTACGTCTTCATGTGCCCCTCCCCTCCACCACAGTCACCAGTGTGTACGTCTTCATGTCCCCTGCCCCCCACCACAGTCACCAGTGTGTACGTCTTCATGTCCCACTCCCCCCACCACAGTCACCAGTGTATACGTCTTCATGTCCCCCTCTCCCCACCACAGTCACCAGAGTGTACGTCTTCATGTCCCCTGCCCCCCACCACAGTCACCAGTGTGTACGTCTTCATGTCCCCCTCCCCCCACCACAGTCACGAGTGTGTACGCCTTCATGTCCCCTTCCCCCCACCACAGTCACCAGTGTCTACGTCTCCATGTCCCACTCCCCCCACCACAGTCACCAGTGTGTACGTCTTCATGTCCCCCTCTCCCCACCACAGTCACCAGAGTGTACGTCTTCATGTCCCCTGCCCCCCACCACAGTCACCAGTGTGTACGTCTTCATGTCCCACTCCCCTCACCCCAGTCACTAGTGTGTACGTCTTCATGTCCCCCTCCCCCCACCACAGTCACCAGTGTGTACGTCTTCATGTCACCCTCCCCCCACCACAGTCACGAGTGTGTACGCCTTCATGTCCCCCTCCCCCCACCACAGTCACCAGTGTGTACGTCTTTATGTCCCACTCCCCCCACCACAGTCACCAGTGTGTACGTCTTTATGTCCCACTCCCCCCCACCAAAGTCACCAGTGTGTACATCTTCAAGTCCCCCTTCCCCCACCACAGATACCAGTGTGTACGTCTTCATGTTCCCCTCTGTCAAAGTCGAAAAATATCATGATACATATCCCTTGTACTAACCCCACATGCACGCTGCTCGTGCATCTGGTCCCCCATGCGTACACATACCCGCAAGTTGCGTAAGAGACGCTCCAGCGACTCGTGCGCATGATATGTGTATTTACGGTGGAGTTTGTCAGCGTGTAGCGTGCGACTCGAAAGTAGCATATTTAACCCAAATAGTGCATTTTGTATATATTGTTCCCCTAGACCATGTCAGCGAGTAATGTTAGTGTAAACAGTTCCTGGACAGAGAGATTCCTCTTTGCATGATAGGAAGGGTCAGATAAAGGATGAAAGGTGATGTCTAGTATCCAGCTGTAGGGTATTTTAAGGGTAACATTCCAGTGTTAGTTAGGAAAGGATCGCTCGCTCCTGCGTATAGTTATGTACAGAAGTAGATTATGAACATTAACTGTATTTGCTGTAAATTACACATGCGGCAGGAATCCAGAGGATACCTCCCACCTGAGCAGTTGGGGAAAGACACAGCCCACCTGTTCAAATCCACCTATGACCTTTGCTGTAATGTAGAGACACATCCCTGTGTCCAATGAACAATGAGATTACAGGGACCATTGTATTGTGAATGTATGTTGTGTATATAAAGACCACTGTTGCCTGGCCGGACTCAGACTCTGAAGGCTTTCTACCTGAATAGCTGAGGACTGGATCCAGGTTGCGCTTGCGAACGATTCCCCACGTATGTATATTCTCTGTAGCCATCATTATTCTCTGTTATTCTGTTAGATTTCCGTGTTAGCTTGTAGTGTATCACGCCCACGGCACAGCGTCTCTTACGCTATTAGCGTATCAATACGGTACTCAGTAAGCCAATAGCTTGCTTGGTAGGGAGCCCGAATCCGTGAGCGTACGTGCCGCTCGTGCGTCGCCCCCATGGCTTAGCATCTGCTACGCTAAGTGCGTACCCATACGGTACTCAGTACGCAAATAGCGTACTTAGTCCGTAGTGTGTGTAATAAGTCTCGCAGCCATAGCGGCTCCACAGTAATAGTGTATAGCTTTATGTTTAAAGGTAATATTTGACATTATCAATTGGGGGCATCGTCCAGTTCTCCTCATATCCGCAGCCTAGCAGGACAAGGCAGACTTTATCTATCAGCAAAGGGCGGGAAGGTATCCCCTATTAGCCTTTTCTCGGTTAGGTGGATACACTGGTGCTGATTAGATAAGCGTCTGCTCCGCTTGGTTTGAAGGGATGCTGGTGGGATCCGAAAGGTAAGAACGTAAAGCTTTTGTATTTAAATCTGTTAAATTTCAGTTTATTGCCAACTGCGCATGCAACACACGTAACACACACACGCACCGATATTTTATTTGTGTACTTTGTATATCTACTCGCTTGTTGCCATTAGCATTGATTATTAGACATGTGCTGAGAAATGTGTTGCTATTTAGTTAAAAATATAAAGTAATATTTAAGGGAGTAAGTGTAAAACACACACGCAGCCTGGCCCAGTTATAAAGGTTTAAACAGGAGATACTGTGTGGTGCTTGGTAAGCGATTATAGTTGAATATTGTTTACATTTATAGATGCGTGTTATTTGTGTTACTGCGGACGTATCTGGCCTTTTGCATACGTGTCTCGGACAGCGTGTGAGACTGCGTACGCAACGCAAAGGCCTACACACGTGGCGTATTTTATGCAACGTGCGTACAGATACGCCCACTAAATACAAATCACACGATAGCATTGTTTTAGTTTAGGCGATACGGTAGCCACGCGATAATAGCACAAATTTGTTCAGTTTCCCATATTTTAGTTTAAAAGAACCTTCTCTTACTGTGACACCTCTGGGATTAGCCTGTTCTACCTGAATTAAAGTAATTTTCTGTACAGAAAAATCAAAGTGTATATGAGTGAACAAGAGTGAGTGTGCAAATAAAGGTTTTGTGAACCCAGAATTCGGAATCCCGTAGGAGACCACATCAGGCCAGTGAACACTTGGTGGCGTGAGATTGGCTTGCTCACGTTAACATTGTATAAGGTATAAAGGAGCAAGGTAGTAAGTTTAACAGCAGACCAGAAGGTCAGCGAAGTCAGAAATCCGCTGACCAAGTCAAGCGAAGCTCTGAAAACCGTGGCCTGAGAAAGGTCAGCGATGAGAGCGCAGCCCCGGGGGTTTGCATAGTACCCATATAGGCCCGTTTAGAGAATACGCTCCGGCTGAGGTTTCGCAACCTAAACAAATCGATTCTGTTGGTCGTCCGGCGGATAAGTAACAGTTACTTATACGCAGTGCAACTGTACCGCACGTTAGTGTGTGCAATAGTTAGTTCAACTTGATACCCATTCGCGGGATCATAGACGCTATTTGTACACGCAGACGTGATTTGTGTAACAATTTTTTTATTTTAAGGGAGTTTCGCTGGTCACTCAGAAAATCTCCAACGACTGATATTTACTGGGAGGGGTAGCATACTCCCACACGCTCTCAGTAAATAACGGTTACGCAGGGCACGAGGTTGGGTATGACCACAGTGTGTGGGTCTTCTGGCCAACGTGGGCGTGAGTGGGTGAGAGCACTCAGAGAACTTTCACCGTCGCCTTACCACTGAGTAATTTGGTTTTTGTAAGGATTAGCTGAGAAGGCAACACCTGCAAAGAATGGGGGCCAGTTGCTCAAGTAAGGGACGATCAACAAGGATTCACGTTGATATTTGGCGGCCCAAAGGGTCGGCGAGGTACATAATGTGTGAGAAATATGGATCACATGCAGAGGTCTTATGCAATGAATGGGAATGTATGACTGTGGAAGATAGGGAACCGTTCCCTAAGGTAGGCAGTTTTAATCCTGAGGTGTTGCAAAATTTAAGGAGAAGGATATGTCTGATAAAATCCGGAAAGCAAAGGATTAGACATTATGATTATTTACAGTTATGGCAACAGGAGGGTGTGATACAACGGGATTAGCTCAAGCAGCTGGTTCCAACCCTAGCAGGAAACTGATAGCAACAGCACCACCACCACCATACATAACAGGAGAGAAAGTGGCTACAGAGAATGGCCTACTGGTATACGATGAAAGTGCACTTAATAAATGTATTAATGATGATAAGAGTAAAGTAGATAAATGTATTAAGGTTAATGCTAACCCGTGCAAGTTGTATCCCATCTTAAACTTCCCTCAGGACTGCGACCAGGAAGATGAGCCCACCACGATATTGGCACTCTCTCTAGCAGCCACCATACAAGATACCTCAGTGGGCACGGCCCAACCAGTAAGAGCAGTAGCAAAGGCCCCTAGCGAAGGGACAGGTGAGGCCATGTCCACAGGTAAGTACGGTACAGTACATTATGCGGAGACAATTGCACCTCACATTGTAGAGTCAACACAAAACGATGTAATTGAACTAAATCCTGTCAGGGTGATCGCAGTCCCCAATGGGAAAACTGACGCTCAGGGAGTCACTCCCGTCAGGAACATTGCTATGCATTGCCTTGGTCCCGGACAGAATTGAGGACAATTATGTCTGAATTTCCCGATCCCAGAAAAGATCTAGCCGCATGTCAAAAGTTTATTAAAGAACTAGGTAACGCCGCCGAACCCAATAACAAAGATTGGCGGACAGTGCTACGGGCATGTTTGCCCTCCAATATTGACCCCGTGAAATTCATTGCCGACTGTAAATTAGATGCAGAGGTACCTCTCACTGATTAATACAATCAGGAGAACGTAAAACAGATCAATCTGCAGTTAGGAGTATATTTCCCAACTGTTGTCAAATGGAACAAAATCTTCTCCATTAGACAAAAAGAAGGTGAAACTGCCTCTGACTATTTCCATCGAGCACTGCAGGAAATGGCTAGATTTACTGAGATCGAAGACATTACAGATAATGTGCACCATAGGGAGGTAGCGTTGTCCGTATTAATGGACGGCTTAAAAGAAGTGTTGAGAACAAGGGTACAGACCACTCAACCTAGCTGGAGAGGTATCTCGGTGGCTGCATTAAGAGAGTCCGCTGTTGAGCATGATCTGAACATCGTTAGACACAGGGAGTCACAAGGGGATAAGCTGATGGCAGTAAGTATACATGCCCTTACAACCAACAAGGCCACATCAGCCTAAACCCCAGACCCCTGATAGTAAGTCATATGTGGTAAAATGTTATAACTGTCAGAGGGAAGGACATTACGCACGGAACTGTAACTCTAGAGACCCACATAAGGTATACCGACCCCATAGACCAGAACATGACACACAGTATGGCGCACGCAATTGGGATCAGGGACCGCAGAGGAGAAGTTATGAACCGCATGCAGGGGAAACAAAGAGGTACCCACCAAAGAGAGACTGGCAGGTCTCTGAAAATTCTCAGTTACCCCCTCACATATTGTAGCTGCCAGCGCGATGCAGGGAGGTCACCACACACAATAGGGGTGGGGCCACACCCAGGCCCGGCGTTACCCGCTCAGCGAAGGGATGCAGTGCAGGGAGGCGCTGGGACGGATAGGCGCTTCCCCTGCTCTGCATCCCTTCCCTGCTGCGCCGTCCTGTCCCCCCTGCTGCTGCCACTGCTGTGTCTGTCACTGTATGACAGGGCCATAACAGAAGGGGCGGAGCTACATGGACCTGGCTGCTGTACAGAGGGAGACTGGATTAGGTAAGTGGAGGGTGAGAGAGAAGTGTGTGTGTGTATGGTGGGTATGGACGCCACTACTGGGGGGGCATTACGTATAAGGACGCTATTACTACAGGGGGGCATTACGTGTAACAACGCTACTATTGGGGGGGCCATTATGTATAAGGACGATACTACTACTGGGGTGCACTACGTATAAGAACGCTACTACTACTGGGGGGGCATTACGTATAAGGACAATACTACTACTTGGGGGCATTATGTATAAGGACGCTACTATTACCAGGAGGGCATTACGTATAAGGACGATACTACTACTGGGGGTGCACTACGTATAAGGACGCTTCTACTACTGGGGGGCCATTACGTATAAGGATGCTACTACTACTGGGGGCGCACTACGTATAATGACGCTACTACTGCTGGGGGGGCATTACGTATAAGGACGCGTCTACTACTGGGGGGGCACTACGTATAAGGACGATAATACTACTTGGAGGCATTATGTATAAGGACGCTACTATTACCGGGAGGGCATTACGTATAAGGACGATACTACTACTGGGGGTGCACTACGTATAAGGACGCTACTACTGGGGGTGCACTACGTATAAGAACGCTACTACTACTGGGGGGGCATAACGTATAAGGACGATAATACTACTGGGGGTGCACTACGTATAAGGACGCTACTACTACTGGGATGGCATTACGTATAAGGACGCGTCTACTACTGGGGGTGCACTACGTATAAGGACGCGTCTACTACTGGGGGTGCACTACGTATAAGGACGCTACTACTACTGTGGGTGCATTATGTATAAGGACGCTACTACTACTGGGGGGCATTATGTATAAGGACACTACTACTATGGAGGGGCATTATGTATAAGGACACTACTACTATGGGGGGCATTATGTATAAGGACGCTACTACTACTGGGGGGGCATTATGTATAAGGACGCTACTACTACTGGGGGGGCATTATGTATAAGGATGCTACTACTACTGGGGGGGCATTATGTATAAGGATGCTACTACTACTGGGGGTGCACTATGTATAAGGATGCTACTACTACTGGGGGTGCACTACGTATAAGGACGCTACTACTACTGTGGGTGCATTATGTATAAGGACGCTACTACTACTGGGGGGCATTATGTATAAGGACACTACTACTATGGAGGGGCATTATGTATAAGGACACTACTACTATGGGGGGCATTATGTATAAGGACGCTACTACTACTGGGGGGGCATTATGTATAAGGACGCTACTACTACTGGGGGGGCATTATGTATAAGGATGCTACTACTACTGGGGGGGCATTATGTATAAGGATGCTACTACTACTGGGGGTGCACTATGTATAAGGATGCTACTACTACTGGGGAGCATTATGTATAAGGATGCTACTACTATGGGTGGGGCATTATGTATAAGGATGTTACTACTACTGGGGGAGGCGTTACGTATAATATTAATAAGATTGTGCTACATTGTGGCGTAATTTTAAATGGGGGTACTACTGTGTGGCCTTGCCCCTTACTTGTGAGATCACACCCCTTTTCCCGGCGCGCGCCAAAGGAATATGGGAGGGCGCAAATTTATAGTTTGCAGGGGGGCGCCGAACACCCTAGCACCGGCCCTGGCCACACCTGTAGTCTGCAGCCAGTGAAATTAATTGCGAGCCTTGGAAGTGAACCTGAGGTCACAATTGATGTATCTGGTAGATCACAACCTTTCCTTGTAGATACGGGGGCGGCCAAGTCAGTGTTAAATTCAATGGTGGGTATGAAAACCACGGGTAAAACAATTCCAGCAATGGGAGTTACTGGAGTATTACAACACTACCCTTTAAGTAAACCAGCAGAGATTACGATAGGGCCTTTGCAGACCAAGCATTCCTTTTTGCTAGCTGCATCAGCTCCGACTAATCTACTTGGGAGAGATTTGCTGTGTAAGATGGGGTGTGTCATATATTGTACTCCTGGAGGTGTTTTCTTAGACATACCCGAGAATCACGCTCAGGAAGTGCAGGATATGTTGGACTCCCCTCAAAGGTTAATGTCACACACTGCTGTTACAGACAGGTGTCCATCCAAGGTAGAGGAAATGATATCCCAGATACCGGAGTCACTTTGGACCAAAGATGGACAAGACACTGGATTGATGGCAAATGTAGCTCCTGTAGTAGTTCAAGTAAAAGATGGTAGGATAGCTCCAAAAATCCCACAGTATCCTCTGAAGCCAGAGGTGGAATTAGGAGTGTACCCAATCATAGAGCACTTGCTGCAACAGGGCATCCTAGTTAGGACATCCACACTGCCAATAGTCCCATCTTCCCTGTGAAAAAGAGTGGGGGGAGGGGTTACAGACTAGTGCAGGATCTAAGTGGGATAAACAAAATAGTTGAGAGCCAATTCCCCGTAGTGCCAAATCCAGCTGTCATCCTTATGCAAATCCCTCCCACTGCCAAATTTCACTGTTATTGACCTCTGCTCCACCTTCTTTTCGGTAACTCTGCACCCTGACAGCCAATACTTGTTTGCATTGACATACAGAGGAGTACAGTACAACTGGACTCGCTTACCACAAGGTTTCATTGACAGCCCAAGTATTTTCTCCCAGGCTTTGCATGACTGTTTACAATCCTTTCAACCTGAGAGCGGATCAGTATTAATACAGTATGTAGACGATTTACTGCTGTATTCTGATTCACTCGAATCATCCTTGAGAGACACGAAACAGCTTCTGTTTCACCTTTCTAATACAGGACACAAGGTTTCAAAGGATAAGCTACAGTTGTGCCAGACCAAGGTAAAATATTTGGGACATTGCTTAACACAAGTACTGAGACACCTCACCGCTGATAGAATACAGGCGATTTGCGACATGACTCTACCACAAACCCAGCAACAGATCCGCACTTTCCTAGGAATGTGTGGGTATTGCCGAAACTGGATCCCAGGGTTTTCCATACTAGCCTTACCTTTACAAGATATGGTCTCGTCAAACAAACCAGATCGGATTTCACACACAGATGAGTCCGAACTGGCATTTGAGAGACTCAAACAGTGCCTATCACAGGCACCAGCATTAGGTATGCCAGATTATGGGAAACCCTTTGAATTGTACGGTACGGAGAGTGCTGGGTGTGCGGCAGGTGTTTTAACCCAGAGACATGGTGATGCCAGCAGGCCGGTAGCCTACTACAGCGCTCAGCTAGACACGGTAGCACAATCTCTCCCCACATGCTTGCGAAGTGTTGCAGCGATAGCATTGCTAGTGAGTAAAAGCGAAGATGTAGTGTTAGGACACAACCTGACCATCCATACACCTCATGCAGTGTCAGCCTTACTGAATTCTGCCCAAACCAGACACGTCTCATCAGCACGGTTTACAAGGTGGGAATTAGCACTAATGGCCCCTGTAAACATCACCATAAGGAAATGCAGTGCACCAAATCCTGTAATGTATCTCCCAGGTGTGCCTGGACAGGCACAAAGGGTTGGGGATGAGAGTGATGGTGAAGGAGGATTTAGTACAAACACTGACACACATGATTGTATGGAATATTTGAACCAAAATTTCACTGCAAGGCCCGACATCAGTGACAACCCACTCGAAGGTGTAGATTTTACTTTTTACACTGACGGTAGTTGCCACAGACAGACGGACTCAGGAGACTTGTGTACTGGATACGCAGTCGTAGATGACAAAGGTACCATAGAAGCGGAACCCCTGGGTCTACCTCACTCAGCACAAGTTGCTGAGCTGGTCGCCCTAACCAGAGCGTGTGAATTGGCTAAGGGTAAGTCAGCCAATATCTACACGGATTCTAGGTATGCCTTTGGAGTAGTGCATGATTTCGGGGCCCTATGGCGCCTCAGAAATTTCATGACGGCAGCTGGCACACCCGTGGCGCATGCGACCCACATCAAAAGACTTCTAGCAGCGATACAGGAACCTGACAGAGTGGCTGTTATCAAGTGTAAAGCCCACACGTACAGCCATGACCCAGTGTCACTTGGTAACAGCCGGGCAGACGAAGCTACTAAATCAGCAGTCAGCACCCGCATACAGACAGACAGACATCACACAACTGATGGTATTCAATACCGTCAACACACAAAAATTCAGTGAAATGCAAAATTTGTGTTCCCCACAGGAAAAGGCAGTCTGGAGGTCAAAAGGATATGGCCAGGAGTCCTCAGGACTCTGGACAGATGGACAGGGTAAGCCAGTGGCACCCAGAGCATACCTCCCAAGTTTAGCTGAGGCGGCACATGGTCTGACTCATCTAGGCAAAGAAGGAATGTGCAAGTTGGTAAGAGCATAATGGTGCGCGCCAGGATTCTCTTCTCATGCGGGTAAGAGAGCAATGACATGCCTTACCTGCTTGAGGAAGAATATTGGAAAGTCAATACCAACAGAACCATCCCATATCCCGCCAACAGATGGCCCTTTCCAGGTAATACAAATTGATTTCATACAACTGCCACCCTGTAGAAATTTAAAGTATGTGTTGGTTTGTATTGATGTGTTTTCAAATTGGGTAGAAGCGTTCCCCGCTGCCACAAATACCGCTGTGTTTACTGCAAAGAAAATTGTGCAGGAATTTGTGTGCAGGTATGGTATCCCTAGGATAATTGAAAGTGATAGGGGTACCCATTTTACAGGTGAAGTCTTTCAGGTCATGTGCAAACTGATGGGAATTAATAGTAAGCTGCATACTCCGTACCGCCCACAGGCGAGTGCGAAAGTGGAAAGAGTAAACAGCACTATTAAGAACAAGTTGAGCAAAGTGATGGCTGAAACTGGATTGTTGTGGCCAGAAGCTTTGCCACTTGTATTGTACAGCATCAGAACCATTCCTAGGTCCCCTCTTAACCTGTCACCCTTTGAGATTCTTTTTGGTCGACAACCCCATGTAATGATTGACCCCCAGGATGATTTGAAATGCAATAATGAAGTGACTGTAAAGTATTTGGTTAAGATGAGCAAGCAGTTGAGGAATCAAAACAGCAATCTAAAGCTAGTGATTCCTGATCTGGCAGACAGTAATTGTCATGACATTGAACCTGGGGATTATGTAGTGATTCAAAATTTTCTACGCTCAGGTTGCCTGATTGACCGGTGGGAAGGACCGTACCAAGTCTTACTGACCAGCATGAGAGCATTGAAGGTTGCCGAAAGAGAGACTTGGGTCCACTCATCCCACTGCAAGAAGGTCGCTTACCCAGAGAAAGCCCGGGACAAAGAGCAGAGTGTAGAGGAAATCGTATCACTGGAGTGCCTGTTTCTGGAAGGTTGAGAGGCAGGACTGTTGTCACGGCACCTGAGCACAGAGAACTACAAGACCAGAGGCGGTTGTCGCACCAGTTTTCTTTCCCTTCTATTATTTTCTTTACATCCCATTACCACTCTTTCTTTCTCCTCCTGCAAGATGGACTTACCTCAAGGGACTGCGTTCCGGGTTTTCCTGTTGAGCCTGTTGTTGACCAGAGCAGTTTATTTTGGTGAGAGTACCAGAGAGGCCGAGAAAGGATCTGGAATGGGTTCTGATGACAAAGACGGATTAGTAGAATTCCAAGAGCAACACAGTCACCGAGCAAAGGCGAGTATCAGAAAAAGATCTGCTAGTCATGACACTAGGAGACATTGTGAAGGATTGTTAGCTGAGGAGAATTGTATCTGTAGGAATTGTGAAAACATAGTTGAGGACGGGTGCATCCAGAGATGTCAGTCCAGCATTAATATCAACATGGACCGTCATCCATTGAGTGACTATCACTCATTAGTGGGGAAGGTTTTAAACCAAACGGAATGCTGGGTGTGCTCACAAGTACCTCAAGGTCAGAGCAAGTCAGGACTAGTACCATACCCTTTAACAATAGATGAGGTACTTGAATTAAGGGGTGGGAGACCGGTGGACAAGAAATTTAATATTTCTAGACCTCCTAGTTTGAAGCTCCACCAGTATCATGTGGATAGGTCCTTAGTATGTTTTAACATTTCCAATCCCCGAAAGCCGGGAAATTGGAAAGTGACATGGAATAACCAAACCATGACATTCTCACACAGAGCCGATAGAATGCCCGTAGACACTGAACTTATACGCCAAATAGCCAACAGTGGGAGGTATTTTCGTTATAGGTATACTCTAGGAAGTAGGACCATGCGGGTTGGAGAAGTATCTCCAGGGTGCTGTGCGCATATCATACAGCCTGATACGTGTACTGAACAGATAAGAGAGTTAGGAATAGGATTTTTCACATGGAAGGTTTGTAATATGGTGATGTCATATTCTGTCCCATATGTTCTCCCCGATGATGCATATTTCATATGCGGGAGGAAGGCGTATAAGTGGCTTGCCCCAAACTCAGAGGGATTGTGTTACATTGGAAGAGTGTTACCAGAAGTAATGACCATTACCCATGATAAGATGGAAGACGTTCACCGCAATGTTCAAGCTCCTTACATTCACACTCACTACGAACACATTGTTAAGATACACCTTGTAGATAGGACAGAGCATGCAGTCTCTGATTTGATCCACAAATCCACTGGGATTCAATTCCTACTGGCGCTAGATATCACCCGTACCGCCAGAGGAATTATACATTTTAGGTATATTAATGCGCTAGCGAACCTGATAGACAATATCACCGAGATGTATGATGACACCTTCAGGTATACTGGGAGGGAGTTGCAAGCTTACAAAACGGAACTGATCCAGCACAGGATGGTTCTCAATTACATCACAGCAGTGACAGGCGGGTATTGTGTCACCCTAGCAACTCAGTATGGTGTGAAGTGCTGCACGTATATTACAAACAGCACGGATGACCCAACCGAGGTCATAGATCAAAAGATGGACGATATCTTGCAATTGAAGTGGGAGTTCCGAAGGAGACATAACCTTACCCTTACTGCTGTGAGTAATGAACTGACCGGCTGGGTATCATGGTTGAACCCACGCAATTGGTTCTCAGGTTTAGGAGAATGGGCTCAAAATGTTATAGTGAATGTAGGAAAGTTTCTCTTGTGTATCCTGAGAGTTGTCATAATGATTGGTTTGATATTTAGATGTGTTCGGATTTTAATGCAGTGCAAGCGCAGTACCAAAGTGATGAGTTTGAGGAGCGAGGGCATTGTTACAACAACTGGTTTAATTTATGACCCATCAATTGAGACAATGTTGTGATAAGACGTGATTCCACGGTCCGTTAATTCACTCGTTTCTCCTTTGTTTTTCTACAAGGTAAAAAGACATCCACTCGGAAGAAAATTTTGATGAACATTTCTACAGACCTTTGATGGACATTGCCATAGACTTTGAGAGACACCTTAGAGACTTTAAAAGACTTTTTATGGACACTTGAAAGACTTTGATTATCACCCACAGCAAGGATACAGCCATCCGGACAAGACTTCAACAGACACCCAAGGACAATTGCACACATTATCATATGAATGCATTTGTGATATGTTTCTTATCTTCATCTCTACAACCTTCAGGTAGTGACACACATAGTCGATAGGTGATATATATATCCACATATTACCATTCACATATTTCTCCCCCTCCATGTATCATCAACTAATGTGCACCCCATTTGTTGGAACAAGAAGCCGAAAAGAGCTCGGTAGTGTTTGTTGGCCCACTTACAGATCCTTAATATGGGATAAGAAGGATTTAATGTATACTTCACAATACCTCGAAGCTTATCTAGAACATGTACGGCACGATGATACATGCTCCTCAGACATGAATTTCATACATACATGCATTTACTATCCCACTAGGTCATACATTTCCAGCCTACTCCTCTCCTCCCCCCACCCAATCATTTATAGGTATTTAATTGTATTGTATATTTTTCTGCAAAATTGTTTAGATAGTGGCAGTTATTGTTGACTGCCAAAGGATGGACTGTCAAAGTCGAAAAATATC
The DNA here is from genome assembly GCF_028390025.1 of Pseudophryne corroboree. NCBI lineage: Eukaryota > Metazoa > Chordata > Amphibia > Anura > Myobatrachidae > Pseudophryne > Pseudophryne corroboree. The sequence continues at coordinate 498,139,997 of NC_086450.1, forward strand.
ATGATACATATCCCTTGTACTAACCCCACATGCACGCTGCTCGTGCACCTGGTCCCCCGTGCGTACACATACCCGCAAGTTGCGTAAGAGACGCTCCAGCGACTCGTGCGCATGATATGTGTATTTACGGCGAAGTTTGTGAGCGTGTAGCGTGCGACTCGAACGTAGCATATTTAACCCAAATAGTGCATTTTGTAGATATTGTTCCCCTAGACCATGTCAACGAGTAATGTTAGTGTAAACAGTTCCTGGACAGAGAGATTCCTCTTTGCATGATAGAAAGGGTCAGCTAAAGGATGAAAGGTGGTGTCTAGTATCCAGCTGTAGGGTATTTTAAGGGTAACATTCCGGTGTTAGTTAGGAAAGGATTGCTCGCTCCTGCGTATAGTTATGTACAGAAGTAGATTATGAACATTAACTGTATTTGCTGTAAATTACACATGCGGCGGGAATCCAAAGGATACCACCCACAAGAGCATTTGGGGAAAGACACAGCCCACCTGTTCAAATCCACCTATGACCTTTCCTGTAATGTAACACATCCCTGTGTCCAATGAACAATGAGATTACAGGGACCATTGTATTGTGAATGTATGTTGTGTATATAAAGACCACTGTTGCCTGGCCAGACTCAGACTCTGAAGGCTTTCTACCTGAATAGCTGAGGACTGGATCCAGGTTGCGCTTGCGAACGATTCCCCACGTATGTATATTCTCTGTAGCCATCATTATTCCCTGTTATTCTGTTAGATTTCCGTGTTAGCTTGTAGTGTATAACTTGTATCTGTTTACCCCTTTTCTCTGAATAATCCGCTGCGGTCTTGGAGCCCAGTAGTTTACACAAACCGGTGTGGTGTTTTCACTTTTCTGCAAAGGGCTTTCTTAGCGTCTCTATCGCTATAACAGCATAAGCATTGTTAAGGTTTTTGGGCGTTACACCGTTACAATATTTGACTACTAAGGTTTAGAGTATAAGCATATCCGTACAGTGTTTTATTAACATCTAAGTCTAGCGGCCATAGCGGCTCCACAGTAATAGTGTATAGCTTTATGTTTAAAGGTAATATTTGATATTATCACCTCTCCCACCACAGTCACCAGTGTGTACGTCTTCATGTCCCGCTCTCCCCACCACAGTCACCAGTGTGTACATCTTCTTGTCCCCCTCCCCACGCCCCAGTCACCAGTGAATACGTCTTCATGTCCCCCTCTTCTCACCACATTCACCAGTGTGTACGTCTACATGTCCCCCGCCCCCCACCACAGTCACCAGTGTGTACGTCTCCATGTCCCCCTCGTCCCACCACAGTCACCAGTGTGTACGTATTCATGTCCCCCTCCCCCGCCTCAGTCACGAGTGTGTGCGTCTTCATGTCCCCCACCACAGTTACCAGTGTGTACCTCTTCATGTCCCAGTCCCCACAACACAGTCGCCAGTGTGTACGTCTTCATGTCCCTCTCCCCCCACCACAGTCACTAGTGTGTACATCTTCATGTCCCCCTCCCCCCATCACAGTCAAGAGTGCGTGCATCTTCATGTCCCCCTCCCCCCACCACAGTCACCAGTGTGTACGTCTCCATGTCCCACTTTCCCCACCACAGTCACCAGTGTGTACGTCTTCATGTCACCCTCCCCCCACCACAGTCACCAGTGTGTACATCTTCATGTCACCCTCCCCCCACCACAGTCACCAGTGTGTATGTCTTCATGTCACCCTCCCCCCACCACAGTCACCAGTGTGTATGTCTCCATGCCCCCCTCCCCCCACCACAGTCACCAGTGTGTACATCTTCATGTCACCCTCCCCCCACCACAGTCACCAGTGTGTACGTCTTTATGTCCCACTCCCCCCCACCAAAGTCACCAGTGTATACATCTTCAAGTCCCCCTCCCCCCACCACAGATACCAGTGTGTACGTCTTCATGTCCCCCTCCCCCCACCACAGTCACCAGTGTGTACATCTCCATGTACCCCTACCCCCACAACAGTCACCAGTGTGTACGTCTTCATGTCCCACTTCCCCCCATCACAGTCACCAGTGTGTACGTCTCCATATCCCCCCACCACAGTCACCAGTGTGTACATCTTCATGTGCCCCTCCCCCCACCAGAGTCACTAGTGTGTACATCTTCATGTCCCCCTCCCCCCACCACAGTCACCAGTGTGTACGTCTTCATGTCCCACTTCCCCCCATCACAGTCACCAGTGTGTACATCTTCATGTCCCTCTCCCCCACCACAGTCACCAGTGTGTACATCTTCATGTGCCCCTCCCCCCACCACAGTCACTAGTGTGTACATCTTCATGTCCCCCTCCCCCCACCACAGTCACCAGTGTGTACATCTCCATGTACCCCTACCCCCACAACAGTCACCAGTGTGTACGTCTTCATGTCCCACTTCCCCCCATCACAGTCACCAGTGTGTACGTCTTCATGTCCCCCTCCCCCCACCACAGTCACCAGTGTGTACATCTTCATGTGCCCCTCCCCCCACCACAGTCACTAGTGTGTACGTCTTCATGTCCCCCTCCCCCCACAACAGTCACCAGTGTGTACGTCTCCATATCCCCCCATCACAATCACCAGTGTGTACGTCTTCATGTCCCCCTCCCCCCACCACAGTCACCAGTGTGTACGCCTTCATGTCCCTCTCCCCTCACCACAGTCACCAGTGTGTACATCTTCAAGTCCCCCTCCCTCACCACAGATACCAGTTTATACGTTTTCATGTCCCCCTCCCCCCCACCACAGTCACCAGTGTGTACATCTTCATGTGCCCCTCCCCCCACCAGAGTCACTAGTGTGTACATCTTCATGTCCCCCTCCCCCCACCACAGTCACCAGTGTGTACGTCTTCATGTCCCACTTCCCCCCATCACAGTCACCAGTGTGTACATCTTCATGTCCCCCTCCCCCACCACAGTCACCAGTGTGTACATCTTCATGTGCCCCTCCCCCCACCAGAGTCACTAGTGTGTACATCTTCATGTCCCCCTCCCCCCACCACAGTCACCAGTGTGTACGTCTTCATGTCCCACTTCCCCCCATCACAGTCACCAGTGTGTACATCTTCATGTCCCCCTCCCCCACCACAGTCACCAGTGTGTACATCTTCATGTGCCCCTCCCCCCACCACAGTCACCAGTGTGTACATCTCCATGTACCCCTACCCCCACAACAGTCACCAGTGTGTACGTCTTCATGTCCCACTTCCCCCCATCACAGTCACCAGTGTGTACGTCTTCATGTCCCCCTCCCCCCACCACAGTCACCAGTGTGTACATCTTCATGTGCCCCTCCCCCCACCACAGTCACTAGTGTGTACGTCTTCATGTCCCCCTCCCCCCACAACAGTCACCAGTGTGTACGTCTCCATATCCCCCCATCACAATCACCAGTGTGTACGTCTTCATGTCCCCCTCCCCCCACCACAGTCACCAGTGTGTACATCTTCATGTGCCCCTCCCCCCACCACAGTCACTAGTGTGTACATCTTCATGTCCCCCTCCCCCCACCACAGTCACTAGTGTGTACGTCTTCATGTCCCCCTCCCCCCACCACAGTCACCAGTGTGTACGTCTCCATGTCCCCCTCCCCCCACCACAGTCACCAGTGTGTACGTCTCCATGTCCCCCTACCCCCACCACAGTCACCAGTGTGTACGTCTTTATGTCCCCCTCCCCCCACCACAGTCACCAGTGTGTACATCTTCAAGTCCCCCTCCCTCACCACAGATACCAGTTTATACGTTTTCATGCCCCCCTCCCCCCCACCACAGTCACCAGTGTGTACGTCTTTATGTCCCACTCCTCCCCACCAAAGTCACCAGTGTGTACATCTTCAAGTCCCCCTCCCCCCACCACAGATACCAGTGTGTACGTCTTCATGTCCCCCTCCCCCCCACCACAGTCACCAGTGTGTACGTCTTCATGTCCCCCGCCCCCCACCACAGTCACCAGTGTGTACGTCTCCATGTCCCCCTCCCCCCACAACAGTCACCAGTGTGTACGTCTCCATGTCCCCCTCCCCCCACAACAGTCACCAGTGTGTACGTCTCCATGTCCCCACCACCACAGTCACCAGTGTGTGCGTCTTCATGTCCCCCTCCCCCCACCACAGTCACCAGTGTGTACGTCTCCATGTCCCCCCACCACAGTCACCAGTGTGTATGTCTTCATGTCTCCCTCCCCCCACCACAGTCACCAGTGTGTACGTCTTCATGTCCCCCTCCCCTCACCACAGTCACCAGTGTGTACGTCTTCAAGTCCCCCTCCCCCCACCACAGTCACCAGTGTGTACGTCTTCATGTCCCCCTCTTCCCACCACATTCACCAGTGTGTACGTCTTCATGTCACCCTCCCCCCCACCACAGTCACCAGTGTGTACGTCTTCATGTCACCCTCCCCCCCACCACAGTCACCAGTGTGTACGTCTCCATGCCCCCCTCCCCCCACCCCTAGTCATCCCCACGTATGAGAATACAAGGTATCCAGTCTCCAGGTCGACCACACTTAGGTCGACAGGTATTTGGTCGACCACCATTAATCAACTTGCATTAGGTCGACAGGGTAACTAGGTCGACATGGCAAAAAGTCGACATGATTTTTCCATAATTTTTTTTTTCTTTTTTGAACTTTTTCATACTTTACGATCCACATGGACTACAATTGGGAACGGTAACCTTTGCAGAGCACAGTGGTAGCAAGGGGACACGGTGCACTAATTGGGGTTCCTGGTCACTCTATGAAGAAAACGACACCAAAAAAATGTAAATAACTCATGTCGACCTTTTGTCATGTCGACTTTGCTCATGTAGACCTAATGATTGTGTCAACCTATTTCAGGTGTCGATTTAGTCACTGTCGACCAATAGTGGTCGACCTAGTGACTGTCAACCTAATTGTGGTCGATCCTATGAAGCACACCCGAATGCACGTATTCACCACATTCACACATATATGAAGAAAAATTTTGGACCTGAAACAGATGTAGAAGCTTTGAAGAAAAAATACATACAGTATCTTTGTAAATTAATCAAACCATATACTGTATCAGTGAAAGGAGAGCCAATAAATACATTTTTTTACTTTTATGTTTACAGTGTTAATTCATAATACAAATACTCATATTGCGTATAATGGGGGTAATTCCAAGTTGATCGCAGCAGAACATTTTTTAGCAGTTGGGCAAAACCATATGCACTGCAGGGGAGGCAGATATAACATGTGCAGAGAGAGTTAGATTTGGGTGGGGTGTGTTCAATCTGCAATCTAGTTTGCAGTGTAAAAATAAAGCAGCCAGTATTTAGCCTGCACAGAAACAAAATAACCCACCCAAATCTAACTCTCACTGCACATGTTATATCTGCCTCCCCTGCAGTGCACATGGTTTTGCCCAACTGCTAAAAAATGTTCTGCTGCAATCAACTTGGAATTACCCCCATATTCTCATTACCTGATTCAGGATGTGGGGCTTACATGGTAGGTGCAGCGAGTTCCACTGGATGATTAACCGCTGCCACTGGTTCCCCACTTCTAATTGGCCAACACCCACCATTAACCTCTCTTCTAGTGTCTCCATTATAAGTTGGTCTTGTGGGGTCAACTCCAAAGACCACCATTGGCCTCAACAAGCTCTGCCCGCCTCCTTAATTTCAACCTCGGCTTGCTGCGCTGGTCATTAGATTGTTTGGTTTTCAAAGGAAACAAAAAAAACACACACATTAGCATGTTTGTTAATAAGGGGCATTTGTTCAAGAATTACCTTCTTTGTACATATTTTGGTTTTCCTGGCCACGGGCACCACTTGATTTTTCATGTGATCTTTTGCCAGATCTTGACTCATTTCTACCCCTGACCTCGGTATCACCATGAAATCTTGCCATTGCCTCTCATAGCAGGATGGCATTTTCCTTGCTTTTGATGTGTGGCATTCGTCTACCAGGAAGGTCATCCTCTGTTGAATCAGAGGTATCTTCTGACTGTTGCTCCTCAACATTAGAAGTTTGTGCTTGAGGAGCATCACCTGTAGTAACCTATTCAAGAGGAGTTTGGGGACACTCTCCAACAGGTGATGTAAATGCAGCTACAACCACCTCCTCTATTTGCTCTAGATTTGCAGGGTCAAGCCCCTGATTTACCAAAAATTCATCCAGAAAGTGTCACGGGGTACTGGCTGGAACAGATATTCTCAGGCTGGATTTGGTTTGAGGAACGAACTCTCCTGGAAGGAATCGAGCTGGCTGGATGAAGTTCCTGCACATGAATTGGGTGACTGTGAAGGACGAGAGAATGAAGTAAGATGGATGAGGCTGGAATTGGGGATCCAAACTGACGACTTCAGCGGAAACGTATGGCCCGTTATACCGTTATCCGCAGCTGGATCCGCACTCATAGCCTGGGCTGTGGCGGAGACGACTTGTAGCGGATCGGCGTCGGCTGTTGGACTTACACTGCCACGCTGTTGGACTTACACGGTGCCATGCAGTTGGACTTACACGGTGCTGAGCTGGCACCAGGAACGTGAGAGTCTGACGGCTAGAGACTTTGGAGACGGAGCTGTAATAATAAGGTGGAACCAGGAACTAGAGGCAGAACTCTGGAATCTGGGAGTCAGAGAACTAGCTTGCAAACAGGCTGCAGAGGATGTTGCACTGACACCAGAATGGCCCAGAATGCTCCTTGTAACTCCCCCTCAGTGTCCCTGCCCTCACCCACCCTGCAATTCCCCCTCAGTGTCCCTGCCCTCACCCTCCATGTAACTCCCCCTCAGTGTCCCTGCCCTCACCCTCCATGTAACTCCCCCTCAGTGTCCCTGCCCTCACCCACCCTGTAATTCCCCCTCAGTGTCCCTGCCCTCTCCCTCCCTGTAACTCCCCCTCAGTGTCCCTGCCCTCACCCTCCATGTAACTCCCCCTCAGTGTACCTGCCCTCACCCACCCTGCAATTCCCCCTCAGTGTCCCTGCCCTCACCCACCCTGCAATTCCCCCTCAGTGTCCCTGCCCTCACCCTCTCTGTAACTCCCCCCTCAGTGTCCCTGCCCTCACCCTCCCTATCCCTCCCCATCAGTGTCCCTGCCCTCACCCTCCCTGTAACTCCCCCCTCAGTGTCCCTGCCCTCACCCTCCCTGTAACTCCCCCTCAGCATCCCTGCCCTCACCCTCCATGTAACTCCCCCTCAGTGTCCCTGCCCTCACCCACCCTGCAATTCCCCCTCAGTGTCCCTGCCCTCACCCTCTCTGTAACTCCCCCCTCAGTGTCCCTGCCCTCACCCTCCCTATCCCTCCCCATCAGTGTCCCTGCCCTCACCCTCCCTGTAACTCCCCCCTCAGTGTCCCTGCCCTCACCCTCCATGTAACTCCCCCTCAGTGTCCCTGCCCTCACCCTCTCTGTAACTCCCCCCTCAGTGTCCCTGCCCTCACCCTCCCTATCCCTCCCCATCAGTGTTGCTGCCCTCACCCTCTCTGTAACTCCCCCCTCAGTGTCCCTGCCCTCACCCTCCATGTAACTCCCCCTCAGTGTCCCTGCCCTCACCCTCCATGTAACTCCCCCTCAGTGTACCTGCCCTCACCCACCCTGCAATTCCCCCTCAGTGTCCCTGCCCTCACCCACCCTGCAATTCCCCCTCAGTGTCCCTGCCCTCACCCTCTCTGTAACTCCCCCCTCAGTGTCCCTGCCCTCACCCTCCCTATCCCTCCCCATCAGTGTCCCTGCCCTCACCCTCCCTGTAACTCCCCATCAGTGTCCCTGCCCTCACCCTCTCTGTAACTCCCCATCAGTGTCCCTGCCCTCACCCTCTCTGTAACTCCCCATCAGTGTCCCTGCCCTCACCCTCGCTAACTCCCCCTCAGTGTCCCTGCCCTCACCCTCTCTGTAACTCCCCATCAGTGTCCCTGCCCTCACCCTCGCTAACTCCCCATCAGTGTCCCTGCCCTCACCCTCTCTGTAACTCCCCATCAGTGTCCCTGCCCTCACCCTCGCTAACTCCCCCTCAGTGTCCCTGCCCTCACCCTCTCTGTAACTCCCCCTCAGTGTCCCTGCCCTCACCCACCCTGTAACTCCCCCTCAGTGTCCCTGCCTTCACCCTCCCTGTAACTCCCCCTCAGTGTCCCTGCCCTCACCCTCCCTGTAACTCTCCCTCAGCGTCCCTGCCCTCACCCTCTCTGTAACTCCCCCTCAGTGTCCCTGCCCTCACCCACCCTGTAACTCCCCCTCAGTGTCCCTGCCCTCACCCACCCTGTAACTCCCCCTCAGTGTCCCTGCCCTCACCCACCCTGTAACTCCCCCTCAGTGTCCCTGCCCTCACCCTCTCTGTAACTCCCCCTCAGTGTCCCTGCCCTCACCCACCCTGTAACTCCCCCTCAGTGTCCCTGCCTTCACCCTCCCTGTAACTCCCCCTCAGTGTCCCTGCCCTCACCCTCCCTGTAACTCCCCCCTCAGCGTCCCTGCCCTCACCCTCCCTGTAACTCCCCCTCAGTGTCCCTGCCCTCACCCTCCCTGTAACTCCCCCCTCAGCGTCCCTGCCCTCACCCTCCCTGTAACTCCCCCTCAGTGTCCCTGCCCTCACCCTCCCTGTAACTCCCCCCTCAGCGTCCCTGCCCTCACCCTCCCTGTAACTCCCCCTCAGTGTCCCTGCCCTCACCCTCCCTGTAACTCCCCCTCAGTGTCCCTGCCCTCACCCACCCTGTAACTCCCCCTCAGTGTCCCTGCCCTCACCCTCCCTGTAACTCTCCCTCAGCGTCCCTGCCCTCACCTTCCCTGTAACTCCCCCTCAGTGTCCCTGCCCTCACCCTCCCTGTAACTCTCCCTCAGTGTCCCTGCCCTCACCCACCCTGTAACTCCCCCTCAGTGTCCCTGCCCTCACCCTCCCTGTAACTCCCCCCTCAGTGTCCCTGCCCTCACCCTCTCTGTAACTCCCCCTCAGCGTCCCTGTCCTCACCCTCCCTGTAACTCTCCCTCAGCGTCCCTGCCCTCACCTTCCCTGTAACTCCCCCTCAGTGTCCCTGCCCTCACCCTCTCTGTAACTCCCCCTCAGTGTCCCTGCCCTCGCCCTCACCCTCCCTGTAACTCCCCCTCAGTGTCCCTGCCCTCACCCTCCCTGTAACTCCCCCTCAGTGTCCCTGCCCTCACCCTCCCTGTAACTCCCCCTCAGCATCCCTGCCCTCGCCCTCACCCTCCCTGTAACTCCCCCTCAGTGTCCCTGCCCTCACCCTCCCTGTAACTCCCCCTCAGTGTCCCTGCCCTCACCCAACCTGTAACTCCCCCTCAGTGTCCCTGCCCTCACCCAACCTGTAACTCCCCCTCAGTGTCCCTGCCCTCACCCTCTCTGTAACTCCCCCTCAGCATCCCTGCCCTCACCATCCCTCTAACTCCCCCTCAGTGTCCCTGCCCTAACTCTCCCTCAGCGTCCCTTCCCTCCCCCTGCCTTTAACTCCCCATCAGCGTCCCTTCCCTCCCCCTCCCTTTAACTCTCCCTCAGCGTCCCTTTAACTCCCCATCAGCGTCCCTTCCCTCCCCCTCCCTTTAACTCTCCATCAGCGTCCCTGCCTTCACCCTCCCTGTAACTCCCAAAGTAGTAGGAGTAAGAAGGGGAAAGAGGGGAGGGAAAACAGATAAGGGTGGGGGTGTTGGAAGAGAGGAGGAAAAGGGAACAATAGCATCAAGCAGTACTGGAGATAATAGCTTAAAAAAATAAAAATATATCCTGACAACATTGGACATATATAGAAATTATATAGCCACCGCGCTTAAGTCATAAAAGCAACTCCGTTCAAAATAAATAGCAGTATAACAAGTGTTGATGGAGCGTTGGATGTGTGATTAATATATATGCTAGTTAATAGAAATAATGCCTGTGCAAATACCTGTAAAGAATAAAATTAGATTAGTAGTATGATGTTTACAGCACTTTTAAGTTCATTTATGTGAGTCCATAGGTGGTCCGTTTAAACTTTTGAAGAACAGATGTTACCGATGAAAAATAAGTTTGTCCAAAGAGGGTATAAAGATGAAGACCTTCAGAAGGAAAGAGACAAGACAGCCCGAATGGACAGAAAAGACTGAATAAAAATAAAATACAAACAAAAAGCACAGCAACAGGACTTCAGCATATCGTTTGTCACACAATTTACCAGTCAGCATCTGGCCTTGAAAAGATACTGAAAAATCATTGGCACATTCTATTATTAGACAAACAGCTTGCACCACTACTTCAGGAGGGACCTCGTATTATTAATAAGAAGGCGACATCATTAAAACAAGAACTAGTAAGAAGTTATATACTTAATGGAAATGAAATCAAACAAAAGAGGAAAAGAAAGGACACTATTTCTGCTTAAACTGCTCAGCATGTAAAGCAACAAAGAAAACAACTACAAAACCTGTTGCGTTGTTCACATGTAATGTAACAAAAAGAGAATACAAAATAAGAGACAAAATATCATGCCAAACTGAGGGATTAATTTATCTTCTGCACTGCCCTTGTGGCCTACAATATGTAGGACAAACTAAAAGGAAAATGAAGATACTTATTGCTGAGCACATTTACAACATTAAAAAAGGTTGATATTGAGGTCAGGAGACTGAGATGGCCACTCCAGAACCTTCACTTTATTCTGTTGTAGCCAATGACAGGTCGACTTGGCCTTGTGTTTTGGATCATTGTCATGTTGGAACGTCCAAGTACATCCCATGCGCAGCTTCAGGGCTGATGAGTGCAAATTTTCCTGACCTCAATATCATTGAGCCACTGTGGGGAGATCTCAAACATGCAGTTCATGCAAGACAGCCCAAGAATTTACAGGAACTGGAGGCTTTTTGCCAAGAAGAATGGGCAGCTTTACCATCTGAGAAAATAAAGAGCCTCATCCACAACTACCACAAAAGACTTCAAGCTGTCATTGATGTGAAAGGGGACAATACACGGTATTAAGAACTGGGGTATGTAAAATTTTGATCAGGGTCATTCGGGTAGTTTCTGTTGTCATTATGATTTAAAAAGAGTAAACACAGTTGTTTGACAATAAATGGCTTCACCCAACCACTAACCATGAGTGAAAGAAAAGTTTGTGAGTTATCATTCATATTCTCTGACAAATGGCCAGAGAATCCCAAATTCTGCTAGGGTATGTAAACTTATGAGCACAAATGTGTATATCCTCCTGAAAAAAAAACTACAAAATCAGGGGCGCTCTCACCAGTCTTCTTAATGTGTTTTATTGATATCATATAAATAAAATAGCATATGTTCACATCGATGTTTCAGCCCTATCTCTGGGCCTAATTCAGATCTGATCGTAGATGTGCGTCTTTTACTTCCAGGGCGGCTCTTCACATACGATTTTTAGCAGAAGCAGTTTTGAGATGATTGCAATTTCAGTCTCAATAGCGATCCATGGTGAGTGTGGCCCTCTGCGTATTTTATGTATTTGCATGTTCAGTTTTTTGTTGCACAATTTTGTTTGTGGAATATCGCTCTGTGCCTTGTTATATGTAATATTGTTCTATTTAGATGTAATTCTTAGTGGTATTATAACTATATCATATTGGTTTATGTAACCTGATCAATGCCTTGTTCATGGACGTTTATAGCTTGTTACCATGGTTGTACAGAACAACAAAAGAAACTACTTGTTCAGCGCCTCACACAAAGCAATCATTTAAATGAAGCCGACAAATGAAAATACAACAGGCTCCTGAGACACTGCGCTTGCCACACCACTATGTGAGATGGATTGGAAAACTATAAAACAAAAGTGGCTGCGCTGTGTGTCAGCAGCTGATGAAAAATAGAGAGCACAACGTATAAAATATAAAGAATTTATTCTCTTAATCAGTATAATTAAAAAACGTGATTTAATAATACACCTATACCTTTGATAAAGTCACGTGATCGTGACGAAACGCGCCAGGACTCCGCCTTCCATACACCTGGTCCAGGTGAATTAATCCTGTGCAATCCATACAGCTTTTCTTCCATCCAGCTGACCGGCTGACCGCGGCAAGTAACCGCCTTTGACTTTCAACAGCAGCCTGCTATCATCGCTGGCAAGCCATCACGAGAACAGGAGACGACCGCACATTCCCTCCTGGCGGCAGGTACTCAGCATTGGGGTACCCATCTTTCCGCTCCGCTGTGCAACCATACTGTGCATATCAGCAGTTTGCTTCATCGCCGGCTGGCGATCAGGAGTACAGGAGACGACTATACATCCCTTTCCATTGGGAGATGCTCGGCACTGGGCACCGCAATACTCCTTTCCTCTGTGCAGAACATCGGGCATCGCAGGACTCGCTAGCCGGGGACGCCCGGCCAAGTTATACCAGCCCTTGCCGGAGAGGTAGTATATGTTTACATTTATCTGGAATTACATCTACAAATTCTCCTGTTCCCCCCCCATTGCACAATTAGGATGCACTATATTGGATTGCCATTTGTATTACACGGCTGAACCCATATATCCCCTGAGACAGATATAGGTATATTATTAACCTACATGTTTTTTAATTATACTGATTAAGAGAATAAATTCTTTATATTTTATACGTTGTGCTCTCTATTTTTCATCAGCTGCTGACACACAGCGCAGCCACTTCTTTTGTTTTATTGTTACCATGGTTACCTGGATATTACGATGATGTCAGGTCACGCGACGCACGCTGGTGCTAGGAGGTGGTTTTTCGCTTTTTGTCTTCACAGGGCCTGTGTAGTTTGTTTACATGTCATAATTGCTGTGAGGACCAGAGTGCGCCAGTGTCATGATGTCACAAGGGGCCGTCAGCAGTCATATGTGGGGTAGTGAGTAGTATGTAAGGAACACATTTGCGCTGTTTGTTTGTACGCTGAGGAAAATTCAGTAAAGAGCATTGAAATGTTGGTTTACACTTGTGTCCTGCTGTGTGTCTTTGTAATACCCTGTTCTGCTGTTGTGTGGAGTGACATTTGCATCTGCTTGGACAGTGTGTGGCAGGCAACAGGGTCAAGTACACCTTTCTGTGAGCGCCAAATTATTTTTTCCTTGCTGATTTTTTATAATTATATTTTGTAGTAGTATTTTTGATGAATCATTCAGGTCGGTAGCTAGTGTGGCCGCCATTTATCATCAACCTCTGTGTCTCTTCTAGTCCCATCCCTCAATGTTCTCTACAGCCCTTAACCCCAGTGTCTCTCCAGCCTCTAGTCCCCACTTGTGTCTCTCCAGCCTCATGCGTCTACTGTGTCCCTCCAGCCTCATGCCCCCTGTGTCTCTCCAGCCTCATGCCTCTACTGTGTCTCTCCAGCCTCATGCCTCTACTGTGTCTCTCCAGCCTCATGCCCACTGTGTCTCTCCAGCCTCATGCCCCCTGTGTCTCTCCAGCCTCATGTCCCCTGTGTCTCTCCAGCCTCATGCCTCTACTGTGTCTCTCCAGACTCATGCACCCCTGTGTCCCTCCAGCCTCATGCCCCCTGTGTCTCTCCAGCCTCATGCCTCTACTGTGTCTCTCCAGCCTCATGCCTCTACTGTGTCTCTCCAGCCTCATGCCCACTGTGTCTCTCCAGCCTCATGCCCCCTGTGTCTCTCCAGCCTCATGCCTCTACTGTGTCTCTCCAGCCCCATGCCTCTACTGTGTCTCTCCAGCCTCATGCACCCCTGTGTCTCTCCAGCCTCATGCACCCCTGTGTCTCTCCAGCCTCATGCCTCTACTGTGTCTCTCCAGCCTCATGCCTCTACTGTGTCTCTCCAGCCTCATGCACCCCTGTGTCTCTCCAGCCTCATGCACTCCTGTGTCTCTCCAGCCTCATGACACCCTGTGCATCTCCAGTCTTATGACACCCTGTGCATCTCCAGCCTCATGCACCCCTGTGTCTCTCCAGCCTCATGCACCCCTGTGTCTCTCCAGCCTCATGCCCCCTGTGTCTCTCCAGCCTCATGCCCCCTGTGTCTCTCCAGCCTCATGCACCCCTGTGTCTCTCCAGCCTCATGCACCCCTGTGTCTCTCCAGCCTCATGCACCCCTGTGTCTCTCCAGCCTCATGTCCCCTGTGTCTCTACAGCCTCATGCACCCCTGTGTCTCTCCAGCCTTATGACACCCTGTGCATCTCCAGCCTCATGCACCCCTGTGTCTCTCCAGCCTCATGCACCCCTGTGTCTCTCCAGCCTCATGCACCCCTGTGTCTCTCCAGCCTCATGCACTCCTGTGTCTCTCCAGCCTCATGACACCCTGTGTCTCTCCAGCCTCATGCCCCCTGTGTCTCTCCAGCCTCATGCCCCCTGTGTCTCTCCAGCCTCATGCCTCTACTGTGTCTCTCCAGCCTCATGCACCCCTGTGTCTCTCCAGCCTTATGACACCCTGTGCATCTCCAGCCTCATGCACCCCTGTGTCTCTCCAGCCTCATGCCCCCTGTGTCTCTCCAGCCTCATGCCTCTACTGTGTCTCTCCAGCCTCATGCACCCCTGTGTCTCTGCAGCCTTATGACACCTTGTGCATCTCCAGCCTCATGCCTCTACTGTGTCTCTCCAGCCTCATGCCCCCTGTGTCTCTCCAGCCTCATGCCTCTACTCTGTCTCTCCAGCCTCATGCCCCCTGTGTCTCTCCAGCCTCATGCACCCCTGTGTCTCTCCAGCCTCATGCACCCCTGTGTCTCTCCAGCCTCATGCACCCGTGTCTCTCCAGCCTCATGCCCCCTGTGTCTCTCCAGCCTCATGCCCCCTGTGTCTCTCCAGCCTCATGTCCCCTGTGTCTCTCCAGCCTCATGCCTCTACTGTGTCTCTCCAGCCTCATGCCTCTACTGTGTCTCTCCAGCCTCATGCACCCCTGTGTCTCTCCAGCCTCATGCCTCTACTGTGTCTCTCCAGCCTTATGACACCCTGTGCATCTCCAGCCTCATGCACCCCTGTGTCTCTCCAGCCTCATGCCCCCTGTGTCTCTCCAGCCTCATGCCTCTACTGTGTCTCTCCAGCCTCATGCACCCCTGTGTCTCTGCAGCCTTATGACACCTTGTGCATCTCCAGCCTCATGCCTCTACTGTGTCTCTCCAGCCTCATGCCCCCTGTGTCTCTCCAGCCTCATGCCTCTACTCTGTCTCTCCAGCCTCATGCCCCCTGTGTCTCTCCAGCCTCATGCACCCCTGTGTCTCTCCAGCCTCATGCACCCCTGTGTCTCTCCAGCCTCATGCACCCGTGTCTCTCCAGCCTCATGCCCCCTGTGTCTCTCCAGCCTCATGCCCCCTGTGTCTCTCCAGCCTCATGTCCCCTGTGTCTCTCCAGCCTCATGCCTCTACTGTGTCTCTCCAGCCTCATGCCTCTACTGTGTCTCTCCAGCCTCATGCACCCCTGTGTCTCTCCAGCCTCATGCACCCCTGTGTCTCTCCAGCCTCATGCCTCTACTGTGTCTCTCCAGCCTCATGCCTCTACTGTGTCTCTCCAGCCTCATGCACTCCTGTGTCTCTCCAGCTTCATGACACCCTGTGCATCTCCAGTCTTATGACACCCTGTGCATCTCCAGCCTCATGCACCCCTGTGTCTCTCCAGCCTCATGCACCCCTGTGTCTCTCCAGCCTCATGCCCCCTGTGTCTCTCCAGCCTCATGCCCCCTGTGTCTCTCCAGCCTCATGCCCCCTGTGTCTCTCCAGCCTCATGCACCCCTGTGTCTCTCCAGCCTCATGCACCCCTGTGTCTCTCCAGCCTTATGACACCCTGTGTCTCTCCAGCCTCATGCACCCCTGTGTCTCTCTAGCCTCATGCACCCCTGTGTCTCTCCAGCCTCATGCCTCTACTGTGTCTCTCCAGCCTCATGCACCCCTGTGTCTCTCCAGCCTCATGACACACTGTGCATCTCCAGCCTCATGCACCCCTGTGTCTCTCTAGCCTCATGTCCCCTGTGTCTCTCCAGCCTCATGCCTCTACGGTGTCTCTCCAGCCTCATGCCTCTACTGTGTCTCTCCAGCCTCATGCCCCCTGTGTCTCTCCAGCCTCATGCCTCTACTGTGTCTCTCCAGCCTCATGCACCCCTGTGTCTCTCCAGCCTTATGCCCCCTGTGTCTCTCCAGCCTCATGCCCCCTGTGTCTCTCCAGCCTCATGTCCCCTGTGTCTCTCTAGCCTCATGCACCCCTGTGTCTCTCTAGCCTCATGCACCCCTGTGTCTCTCTAGCCTCATGCACCCCTGTGTCTCTCCAGCCTCATGCACCCCTGTGCCTCTCCAGCCTCAAGCACCCCTGTGTCTCTCCAGCCTCATGCCTCTACTGTGTCTCTCCAGCCTCATGCACCCCTGTGTCTCTCCAGCCTCATGCACCCCTGTGTCTCTCCAGCCTCATGCCCCCTGTGTCTCTCCAGCCTCATGCCTCTACTGTGTCTCTCCAGCCTCATGCACCCCTGTGTCTCTGCAGCCTTATGACAACTTGTGCAACTCCAGCCTCATGCCTCTACTGTGTCTCTCCAGCCTCATGCCTCTACTGTGTCTCTCCAGCCTCATGCACCCCTGTGTCTCTCCAGCCTCATGCACCCCTGTGTCTCTCCAGCCTCATGCACCCGTGTCTCTCCAGCCTCATGCACCCATGTGTCTCTCCAGCCTTATGACACCCCTGTGTCTCTCCAGCCTCATGCCTCTACTGTGTCTCTCCAGCCTCATGCACCCCTGTGTCTCTCCAGCCTCATGACACCCCTGTGTCTCTCCAGCCTCATGCCTCTACTGTGTCTCTCCAGCCTCATGCCTCTACTGTGTCTCTCCAGCCTCATGCCTCTGTGTCTCTCCAGCCTCATGCACCCATGTGTCTCTCCAGCCTCATGCACCCCTGTGTCTCTCCAGCCTTATGACACCCCTGTGTCTCTCCAGCCTCATGCACCCTGTGTCTCTCCAGCCTCATGCACCCTGTGTCTCTCCAGCCTCATGCACCCTGTGTCTCTCCAGCCTCATGCCTCTACTGTGTCTCTCCAGCCTCATGCACCCCTGTGTTTCTCCAGCCTTATGACACCCTGTGCATCTCCAGCCTCAATCACCCCTGTGTCTCTCCAGCCTCATGCCTCTACTGTGTCTCTCTAGCCTCATGCCTCTACTGTGTCTCTCTAGCCTTATGCCTCTACTGTGTCTCTCTAGCCTCATGCCTCTACTGTGTCTCTCTAGCCTCATGCCTCTACTGTGTCTCTCCAGCCTCATGCACCCCTGTGTCTCTCCAGCCTCATGCACCCCTGTGTCTCTCTAGCCTCATGTCCCCTGTGTCTCTCTAGCCTCATGTCCCCTGTGTCTCTCTAGCCTCATGTCCCCTGTGTCTCTCCAGCCTCATGTCCCCTGTGTCTCTCCAGCCTCATGCCTCTACTGTGTCTCTCCAGCCTCATGCCTCTACTGTGTCTCTCCAGCCTCATGCCCCCTGTGTCTCTCCAGCCTCATGCCTCTACTGTGTCTCTCCAGCCTCATGCCTCTACTGTGTCTCTCCAGCCTCATGCACCCCTGTGTCTCTCCAGCCTTATGACACCCTGTGCATCTCCAGCCTCATGCACCTCTGTGTCTCTCCAGCCTCATGCACCCCTGTGTCTCTCCAGCCTCATGCACCCCTGTGTCTCTCCAGCCTCATGCCTCTACTGTGTCTCTCCAGCCTCATGCACCCCTGTGTCTCTCCAGCCTCATGCCCCCTGTGTCTCTCCAGCCTCATGTCCCCTGTGTCTCCCCAGCCTCATGCCCCCTGTGTCTCTCCAGCCTCATGCCTCTACTGTGTCTCTCCAGCCTCATGCACCCCTGTGTCTCTCCAGCCTCATGCCTCTACTGTGTCTCTCCAGCCTCATGCACCCCTGTGTCTCTCCAGCCTCATGCACCCCTGTGTCTCTCCAGCCTTATGACACCCCTGTGTCTCTCCAGCCTTATGACATCCCTGTGTCTCTCCAGCCTTATGACATCCCTGTCTCTCCAGCCCCATGCCTCTACTGTGTCTCTCCAGCCCCATGCCTCTACTGTGTCTCTCCAGCCTCATGCCTCTACTGTGTCTCTCCAGCCTCATGACACCCCTGTGCCTCTCCAGCCTCATGCACCCCTGTGCCTCTCCAGCCTCATGCACCCCTGTGCCTCTCCAGCCTCATGCACCCCTGTGTCACTCCAGCCTCATGCACCCCTGTGTCTCTCCAGCCTCATGCACCCCTGTGCCTCTCCAGCCTCATGCACCCCTGTGCCTCTCCAGCCTCATGCACCCCTGTGCCTCTCCAGCCTCATGCACCCCTGTGCCTCTCCAGCCTCATGCACCCCTGTGCCTCTCCAGCCTCATGCACCCCAGTGACTCTCCAGCCTCATGCACCCCTGTGTCGCTCCAGCCTCATGCACCCCTGTGTCGCTCCAGCCTCATGCACCCCTGTGTCGCTCCAGCCTCATGCACCCCTTGTCAGGTTGTCAGGATTCCGATTTAGTCTGTTCCCGGAGGGGGCACTAGTGGGTCAGTGTTGGAATGACGTATTAGACGTGGAGGTTGCATATAGAGTCCAGCGCACATGCGCTATTTATTAAACATAAAAGTCACAGAGAAATGATATAGCAGTGGATGATCACTTAGAACCGGCAGTAACAAATGAAATAAGCAGTAACTGAATCCAAGGTAATAATCAAAAGTCTCTGACAACACAAATATAGAAGATAACTTGATGACTGAATGCAAATGGTTTCAAGCAAAACAAAGTCTCTGGTAACATAAATGTAGAATCATTTGGTAACTGGATGCAAATGGTTTAAAGCAAAATAAAGTCTCTGATAACACAAATGAGGAATGAAGATAACCTGATAACTGAATGCAAACGGGTTTGAAAAGTATAAGGTCACTGGTAACTGATTGATGCAAGCAGAACTTTGGTATTTGAAAGAAGCACACAGTCTCTGTAACATAAAAGTTCTTTTAGCCAAGCAAGGCCCAGGCAGGAGACAGTCCTAACTCAGCATGTTTGTTAAGTGCTGGATGCAATACACAGAATGGAATGCTGGTAACACGAACAAGGTGCATAGATTAGGCAATGAATAACACCTGAGGAGAGTCTCTTTCTGCTGTTGAACTGTGGCTGGAGTCTGGAGCAAGCAGGATAAATGCAGAATGATGTATGGAATGAAATAATGAGGAACCACGGGGACCCACTGGAGACTTGATACACCAAATATGACTCGTTGTCCAAGGCGATGAAAATGAGCCAGGAACTGGAGTTTATACCACTTGCTCTGTGATGATTGGATGAATCTCTGTAAGAACACACCCTCCAGGATTGGGTGCCCAGATCAGCTGAGAGTTAACTGGAGCTGGTGATTAACCGAGAGAATAATTCTGTAGACAGTTAATGCAATGCACTGCTGGTTGCTGGCTGGGATCAGTAGTGCACCGGGAGTTAATGCTGTTTAACTAGAATCACTGTGTACTCCAGGCTGCTGGCTGAAACCAGTGGTTACCAAAAGATAGAACTGGTTAGGTGGAGCACAGTGAGCTGTGGGCTGCAGGAGACTGAAGACTGGAACTGCTGGGACCTGTAGTTCCACAGGTCCAATTCACAGGAATACTCTGAAAACAAAGGACTGAAGCCAGGAGACGCCTGTTCACTTGAAGTGATGCAATGGAGAATGCGGATTCCTGACACCCCTGTGTCTCTCCAGCCTCATGCCCCCTGTGTCTCTCCAGCCTCATGCCCCGTGTCTCTCCAGCCTCATGCACCCCTGTGTCTCTCCAGCCTCATGCACCCCTGTGTCTCTCCAGCCTCATGAACCCCTGTGTCTCTCCAGCCTCATGCCTCTACTGTGTCTCTCCAGCCTCATGCCTCTACTGTGTCTCTCCAGCCTCATGCACCCCTGTGTCTCTCCAGCCTCATGCACCCCTGTGTCTCTCCAGCCTCATGCCTCTACTGTGTCTCTCCAGCCTCATGCCTCTACTGTGTCTCTCCAGCCTCATGCACTCCTGTGTCTCTCCAGCTTCATGACACCCTGTGCATCTCCAGTCTTATGACACCCTGTGCATCTCCAGCCTCATGCACCCCTGTGTCTCTCCAGCCTCATGCACCCCTGTGTCTCTCCAGCCTCATGCCCCCTGTGTCTCTCCAGCCTCATGCCCCCTGTGTCTCTCCAGCCTCATGCACCCCTGTGTCTCTCCAGCCTCATGCACCCCTGTGTCTCTCCAGCCTTATGACACCCTGTGTCTCTCCAGCCTCATGCACCCCTGTGTCTCTCCAGCCTCATGCACCCCTGTGTCTCTCCAGCCTCATGACACACTGTGCATCTCCAGCCTCATGCACCCCTGTGTCTCTCTAGCCTCATGTCCCCTGTGTCTCTCCAGCCTCATGCCTCTACTGTGTCTCTCCAGCCTCATGCCCCCTGTGTCTCTCCAGCCTCATGCCTCTACTGTGTCTCTCCAGCCTCATGCACCCCTGTGTCTCTCCAGCCTTATGCCCCCTGTGTCTCTCCAGCCTCATGCCCCCTGTGTCTCTCCAGCCTCATGTCCCCTGTGTCTCTCTAGCCTCATGCACCCCTGTGTCTCTCTAGCCTCATGCACCCCTGTGTCTCTCTAGCCTCATGCACCCCTGTGTCTCTCTAGCCTCATGCACCCCTGTGTCTCTCTAGCCTCATGCACCCCTGTGTCTCTCCAGCCTCATGCACCCCTGTGCCTCTCCAGCCTCAAGCACCCCTGTGTCTCTCCAGCCTCATGCCTCTACTGTGTCTCTCCAGCCTCATGCACCCCTGTGTCTCTCCAGCCTCATGCACCCCTGTGTCTCTCCAGCCTCATGCCCCCTGTGTCTCTCCAGCCTCATGCCTCTACTGTGTCTCTCCAGCCTCATGCACCCCTGTGTCTCTGCAGCCTTATGACAACTTGTGCAACTCCAGCCTCATGCCTCTACTGTGTCTCTCCAGCCTCATGCCTCTACTGTGTCTCTCCAGCCTCATGCACCCCTGTGTCTCTCCAGCCTCATGCACCCCTGTGTCTCTCCAGCCTCATGCACCCGTGTCTCTCCAGCCTCATGCACCCCTGTGTCTCTCCAGCCTCATGTCCCCTGTGTCTCTCTAGCCTCATGTCCCCTGTGTCTCTCTAGCCTCATGTCCCCTGTGTCTCTCTAGCCTCATGTCCCCTGTGTCTCTCTAGCCTCATGTCCCCTGTGTCTCTCTAGCCTCATGTCCCCTGTGTCTCTCTAGCCTCATGTCCCCTGTGTCTCTCTAGCCTCATGTCCCCTGTGTCTCTCCAGCCTCATGTCCCCTGTGTCTCTCCAGCCTCATGCCTCTACTGTGTCTCTCCAGCCTCATGCCTCTACTGTGTCTCTCCAGCCTCATGCCCCCTGTGTCTCTCCAGCCTCATGCCTCTACTGTGTCTCTCCAGCCTCATGCCTCTACTGTGTCTCTCCAGCCTCATGCACCCCTGTGTCTCTCCAGCCTTATGACACCCTGTGCATCTCCAGCCTCATGCACCCCTGTGTCTCTCCAGCCTCATGCACCCCTGTGTCTCTCCAGCCTCATGCACCCCTGTGTCTCTCCAGCCTCATGCCTCTACTGTGTCTCTCCAGCCTCATGCACCCCTGTGTCTCTCCAGCCTCATGCCCCCTGTGTCTCTCCAGCCTCATGCCCCCTGTGTCTCTCCAGCCTCATGTCCCCTGTGTCTCCCCAGCCTCATGCCCCGTGTCTCTCCAGCCTCATGCACCCCTGTGTCTCTCCAGCCTCATGCCTCTACTGTGTCTCTCCAGCCTCATGCACCCCTGTGTATCTCCAGCCTCATGCACCCCTGTGTCTCTCCAGCCTTATGACACCCCTGTGTCTCTCCAGCCTTATGACATCCCTGTGTCTCTCCAGCCTTATGACATCCCTGTCTCTCCAGCCCCATGCCTCTACTGTGTCTCTCCAGCCCCATGCCTCTACTGTGTCTCTCCAGCCTCATGCCTCTACTGTGTCTCTCCAGCCTCATGACACCCCTGTGCCTCTCCAGCCTCATGCACCCCTGTGCCTCTCCAGCCTCATGCACCCCTGTGCCTCTCCAGCCTCATGCACCCCTGTGTCTCTCCAGCCTCATGCACCCCTGTGCCTCTCCAGCCTCATGCACCCCTGTGCCTCTCCAGCCTCATGCACCCCTGTGCCTCTCCAGCCTCATGCACCCCTGTGCCTCTCCAGCCTCATGCACCCCAGTGACTCTCCAGCCTCATGCACCCCTGTGTCTCTCCAGCCTCATGCACCCCTGTGTCGCTCCAGCCTCATGCACCCCTGTGTCGCTCCAGCCTCATGCACCCCTTGTCAGGTTGTCAGGATTCCGATTTAGTCTGTTCCCGGAGGGGGCACTAGTGGGTCAGTGTTGGAATGACGTATTAGACGTGGAGGTTGCATATAGAGTCCAGCGCACATGCGCTATTTATTAAACATAAAAGTCACAGAGAAATGATATAGCAGTGGATGATCACTTAGAACCGGCAGTAACAAATGAAATAAGCAGTAACTGAATCCAAGGTAATAATCAAAAGTCTCTGACAACACAAATATAGAAGATAACTTGATGACTGAATGCAAATGGTTTCAAGCAAAACAAAGTCTCTGGTAACATAAATGTAGAATCATTTGGTAACTGGATGCAAATGGTTTAAAGCAAAATAAAGTCTCTGATAACACAAATGAGGAATGAAGATAACCTGATAACTGAATGCAAACGGGTTTGAAAAGTATAAGGTCACTGGTAACTGATTGATGCAAGCAGAACTTTGGTATTTGAAAGAAGCACACAGTCTCTGTAACATAAAAGTTCTTTTAGCCAAGCAAGGCCCAGGCAGGAGACAGTCCTAACTCAGCATGTTTGTTAAGTGCTGGATGCAATACACAGAATGGAATGCTGGTAACACGAACAAGGTGCATAGATTAGGCAATGAATAACACCTGAGGAGAGTCTCTTTCTGCTGTTGAACTGTGGCTGGAGTCTGGAGCAAGCAGGATAAATGCAGAATGATGTATGGAATGAAATAATGAGGAACCACGGGGACCCACTGGAGACTTGATACACCAAATATGACTCGTTGTCCAAGGCGATGAAAATGAGCCAGGAACTGGAGTTTATACCACTTGCTCTGTGATGATTGGATGAATCTCTGTAAGAACACACCCTCCAGGATTGGGTGCCCAGATCAGCTGAGAGTTAACTGGAGCTGGTGATTAACCGAGAGAATAATTCTGTAGACAGTTAATGCAATGCACTGCTGGTTGCTGGCTGGGATCAGTAGTGCACCGGGAGTTAATGCTGTTTAACTAGAATCACTGTGTACTCCAGGCTGCTGGCTGAAACCAGTGGTTACCAAAAGATAGAACTGGTTAGGTGGAGCACAGTGAGCTGTGGGCTGCAGGAGACTGAAGACTGGAACTGCTGGGACCTGTAGTTCCACAGGTCCAATTCACAGGAATACTCTGAAAACAAAGGACTGAAGCCAGGAGACGCCTGTTCACTTGAAGTGATGCAATGGAGAATGCGGATTCCTGACACCCCTGTGTCTCTCCAGCCTCATGCCCCCTGTGTCTCTCCAGCCTCATGCCCCGTGTCTCTCCAGCCTCATGCACCCCTGTGTCTCTCCAGCCTCATGCACCCCTGTGTCTCTCCAGCCTCATGAACCCCTGTGTCTCTCCAGCCTCATGCACCCCTGTGTCTCTCCAGCCTCAAGCACCCCTGTGTCTCTCCAGCCTCATGCCTCTACTGTGTCTCTCCAGCCTCATGCACCCGTGTCTCTCCAGCCTCAAGCACCCCTGTGTCCCTCTAGCCTCATGTCCCCTGTGTCTCTCCAGCCTCATGCACCCCTGTGTCTCTCTAGCCTCATGCACCCTTGTGTCTCTCCAGCCTCATGCACCCCTGTGTCTCTCCAGCCTCATGCACCCCTGTGTCTCTCTAGCCTCATTCACCCCTGTGTCTCTCCAGCCTCATGTCCCCTGTGTCTCTCAAGCCTCATGCACCCCTGTGTCTCTCCAGCCTCATGTCCCCTGTGTCTCTCCAGCCTCATGTCCCCTGTGTCTCTCCAGCCTCATGCACCCCTGTGTCTCTCTAGCCTCATGTACCCCTGTGTCTCTCCAGCCTCATGCACCCCTGTGTCTCTCTAGCCTCATGCACCCCTGTGTCTCTCTAGCCTCATGCACCCCTGTGTCTCTCCAGCCTCATGCACCCCTGTGTCTCTCTAGCCTCATTCACCCTTGTGTCTCTCCAGCCTCATGCACCCCTGTGTCTCTCTAGCCTCATTCACCCCTGTGTCTCTCCAGCCTCATGCACCCCTGTGTCTCTCCAGCCTCATGCACCCCTGTGTCTCTCTAGCCTCATTCACCCTTGTGTCTCTCCAGCCTCATGCACCCCTGTGTCTCTCCAGCCTCATGCACCCCTGTGTCTCTCTAGCCTCATGCACCACTGTGTCTCTCCAGCCTCATGCACCCCTGTGTCTCTCCAGCCTCATGCACCCCTGTGTCTCTCTAGCCTCATGCACCCCTGTGTCTCTCCAGCCTCATGTACCCCTGTGTCTCTCAAGCCTCATGCACCCCTGTGTCTCTCTAGCCTCATGCATTCCTGTGTCTCTCCAGCCTCATGTCTCTACTGTGTCCCTCCAGCCTAATGCTTCCACTTTGTCTCACATATTTATGCTTCCTGTATCTCTTCAGCCTCATGCCCCTCTGTTTCTCTCCAGCCTCATGCCTTCTTGTGTTTCTCCAGCCTTACGCCCCCACCCTCCTTCCCCATCTCACTCATCTCCTGCCGGGAGAGGGGGACAATTGCATGGGGGTCTTGAGTGGTAGGTGGCATAACAGAGAAGGTAGGCTGTGGCTGTATCTAGCTGGCAAACAGTAAGAGCTGTGCTGGGACTGAGGGAGGAGGCGGCATCGTTTTGTGTTTTCCATCGATGTTTGCCACTTGATAGCAAAACTGTGAGAGGCCATCGATGTTCACCAACGATGCTGTGGGAGACCATTAATGGTTTCACTCATCGATGGTCATCCCTGTTTTTTCTGTGAATGACCCGTGGGTGATAATGCTGATTTGATTACCTTTTAACTTTCACTATATGTAGGTAGGAGACTCAGTACGCAATTGGCGTATGGGGTACCGTAAGGGTACGTACTTAGCGTAGCAGACGCTCAGCCATGATCGAGACGCACGAGCGACACGCTCGCTCACAGCTTTACGCTTGGTGTCGAACACGCTATAGGCGGCCGACTACCGTAATGATACGCTACTAGCGTAGCGGACGCTGTGACCCCGAGGGGAACACGAGCGGCGCAGACGCTAACGGGATGACACTCAGTAAACCTTGTATGCAACACACTATGATTGAGTTTGTATTGTAAACCTTACAAATGAAATACTGCAGCGATATAACGCTGCTTAACCTTGTTAGTGTAAATGATGTTTGAGCGATTAAGTCGCTATGAATACCCTCTGCAATGTAATAAACACACAATTCCTTACTAAGGTTCCAACACCTTTACTAACAGGATTAAGTTATATTAAAAGGGGAAATACAGTTGACAATTTATACACTACAAGCTAACATCAATATCTAACGAAATAACTACACATCAATACACAATAGCGGCACAATCGCAAACAATAACATACAAAGAGAGAGAGAGAGATCGTGGCACAATTACAGTCAGAGATTAAGAATGGTCACAGAGAGTACTTACACACTGGGGAATTATTCGCAGCGCAGTCCTGGTTACCAGCTCTGGGTTAGTCAATTATGAAAACCGTTGTGGAGAGAAGACTGAACTGGGCCAGGCTGGCTGATCTTATATACACTGCTTACAGTACACTACAAAGGGACCTATAATCTTATTGTTCATTGGACACAGGAATGTCTCCTCGCATTATAACAAAAGGTCATAGGTTGGTTTAAACAGGTGGGCTGTGACTATGTGAAACTGCTCAGGTGGGAGGGAATCTCAGAATTCCCGCCGCATGGATAATGAACTGCAAATATAGTAAATGTCCAGAAATTACTAATGGACATAACTATTCGCAGGAGCGATTAATCTTTACCTAACCAGCACCGGATTGTTCCTATTAAAATGTTCTTTAGTTAGGTTCCAGGAACCACCGCTCAGACCCTATCTGACCCTTCGTATCATGCAAAGAGGAATTCCTTTGTTCAGGGACCAGCTACAATAAACAAACTTACAGTTATTATTAAGGGGAACATTATCTATAAAACATACTATTTGGATTTATTATTTAACGATTGAGTCGCCCGCTAGACGCACACAAACTCTACCGTAAATGCACATACCACACGCTCGAGCGCATGGTTGCGGAGGCGCCGGCACGCAACTTGCGAATATGTGCACGCACGGGAGAAAATGTGCATGTGCAGCGGGCAAGCGCATGGGGTGAATATATGGCAACATGTAGCATGATATTTTTACGACTTCGACATGGGCCAATCACAGCCCAGGGGCTGGGCTTTGCGGGTGTCAGGGGCAGAGCTATGCTCCAAGTCCCGGCCCTTTGCAAATCAAAACAAAAAAAAAATTGTATATACTGTTACATCGATGGAGGGAAACCATCTGGTTCTCTCCCATTGATGGCAAAACCATTCAACATCGGCCATAAACCATCGATGATTAGGAATCATCAACTGTCGATGACCATCCCTACTGACCCTGCTAGACACATGCCTTACCGCAATATATTATATATTGTAATAAACTCAATAATACTCAGCATTAATTGAAACATACTATTATAGGATCCAGTGCATTAACAAATTATTTTTTCTCTGACGTCCTAGTGGATGCTGGGTACTCCGTAAGGACCATGGGGAATAGACAGGCTCCGCAGGAGACTGGGCACTCTTAAAAGAAAGATTAGGTACTACATCTGGTGTGCACTGGCTCCTCCCTTTATGCCCCTCCTCCAGACCTCAGTTAGAATCTGTGCCCGGCCAGAGCTGGATGCACACTAGGGGCTCTCCTGAGCTTCCTAGAAAATAAAGTTTTTGTTAGGTTTTTTATTTTCAGTGAGATCTGCTTCGTGGGACAGAGGGGAGAGAAGCAAACCTACGTGCTTGCAGCTTAGCTCCAGAGGGATCGAACACAGGGCCCAACCTCGATCGTCCGTTCCCGGAGCCGCGCCGCCGTCCCCCTTGCAGAGCCAGAAGATGGAAGAACAGGAGAAAATCGGCGGCTGAAGACTCCAGTCTTCAATAAGGTAGCGCACAGCACTGCAGCTGTGCGCCATTGCTCCCACAGCACACCACACGCTCCGGGCACTGGTGGGTGCAGGGCGCTGGGGGGAGGGGGGGCGCCCTGGGCTGCAATATCTATACCTTTGGCAAAATTGCACATAATACAGTGTATAACACTGTATATGTGCCTAATCCCCCGCCATTAACATTATTAAAAAAGCGGGAGAAGCCCGCCGTGGAGGGGGCGGGGCTATCTTCCTCAGCACACCGGCGCCATTTTCTCTTCACAGCTCCGCTGGAAGGACGCTCCCCAGGCTCTCCCTTGCAGTATACACTACGAGAAGGGTAAAAAAGAGAGGGGGGGGCACATAAATTTAGGCGCAAATTGTTTATAATAGCAGCTGTTGGGAAAAATCACTCAGTACAAAAGCGTTAATCCCCGTGATATATAGCGCTGTGGTGTGTGCTGCAGTGGCGTGCGGTGAGGTCAGTGGCTGGTGAGGCAATGCAGCCATAATGTCCACCGAATCCCGCCGATGACCTCTACCGCCGCTGAGCCAATGCCAGCTACCCCCGCCACCGCCAATGGCTTACAAACTCGCCCACACATCAGCTGCCCCGGCACTCCACCACTAATTTGCATCTCAGTCCGATGCTGCCAATGCCTGCAGCCTGCCTGCTCATTAAAGTTGTGATGAGCAGGCGGCTAATATATTGTACATTTTTATAGAAAAAAAAAAAAATAGTGCTTGGGACTGGAGAGGGAGTGGGAGGAGAACATTAATGCAATTTTGTTGTCCAGGGCTTCCATTAACTTAATAGCACCGTGGGTGTGGTTCTATTAAGTTAATAGAAGTCCTGGACAACAAAGTAGCCAGCAGTGGGTGACAGGGAGAGGGTGATGCTAGAGAGAGGATGACAGCTGTGGGTGATAGGGAGTGACGCCAGGGACAGGATGACAGTGAATGATGCCAGGGAGAGGGTGGCAGCAGTGGGTGATAGGGAGTGACGCCAGGGAGAGGGTGATGACAGGAAGAGGGTGACAGTAGTGGGTGACAGGGAGAGGGTTACGCTAAGGAGAGGGCGACATTAGTGGGTGACAGGGAGAGGGTGATCTGCATTGCCCTGGACCCTTGAGGGCTTGTAACAGCAGTTGGATACCTTCCTGGTAGCAGAACAGACTATCCTGGTACCAGTAACTTCAATGTAGCTCCACTGCCCACCTGGGTACTACCCCTGTCGAGGTCTGCAACTGGACTGGACAGACAAGCAGGGAGCAGTGGTCACTATGTGCTGCGGCGGCGGCTGCTGCCCCCCTCCCCCGCTCCCACTGCTATTTCCTGCTATCTCCCCCCCACCCCCACCCCCGCTCCGAATCTCTGACACTCACCGCGGGCTAAACGTTTGTTGTCTAGCATTGGAGGTGGTGAGTCAGTATTATTACCCACAGCCGCTGCTATGCCAGACCACACTGTGACCTCTCTCCACACCAGTGCCATGTAAAATAGGTCAGTCTGAGGTAGACAGACTCAGCAGCGCCCAATCAGCAGCAGCTCACCGGCACCCAATCACCTTCTCCACAGTGACAGGGGCGTGGTTTCATATTGGCTGAAAGCACGCCCCTGTCAAAGAGGTACATCTACTAGTGCTGCTTACAGAGCTTTTTTTAATGGGATTTTACTCTCCGCAGCTTGGCCCCGCCCCCCGCTTACGGCCCTTTTACATTAACAGCGGGAGGCACTGACAGCGGTGCCTCCAAAACACTTAAAAAAATTATTAAAATAATACAAATATACTTATGACAAAATCTGTGTCATAAGTATATTCTTTGTATTATTTTAATCATAAATGACAGGGGAGGCACTGCCTCCCCTGCCTCCCCTGACTGCACGTCCCTGATGTGCTGGCATACTCTCTCTCTGTCTCCCCTAAGGACTTAGTGGGGTCCTGTCCTCAGTCAGAGCATTCCCTGTGTGTGTGCGGTGTGTCGGTACGGCTGTGTCGACATGTTTGATGAGGAGGCTTATGTGGAGGCGGAGCAGGTGCCGATAAGTGTGATGTCACCCCGTGCGGGGCCGACACCAGAGTGGGTGGATATGTGGAAGGTTTTAACCAACAGTGTCAACTCCTTGCATAAAAGGCTCGATGACGTAACAGCTGTGGGACAGCCGGCTTCTCAGCCCGTGCCTGCCCAGGCATCTCAAAAGCCATCAGGGGCTCAAAAACGCCCGCTACCTCAGATGGCAGACACAGATGTCGACACGGAGTCTGACTCCAGTGTAGACGAGGATGAGACAAATGTACAATCCACAAGGGCAATCCGTTGCATAATTACGGCAATGAAAAATGTGTTGCATATTTCTGACATTAACCCGGGTACCATTAAGAAGGGTATTATGTTTGGGGAGAAAAAGCAGCCAGTGACTTTTCCCCCATCTGATGAGTTGAATGAAGTGTGTGAAGAAGCGTGGGGAAACTAGTGATTTCTAAGAGGTTACTGATGGCGTACCCTTTAACGCCAGAGAACAGGTCACGTTGGGAGACATCCCCTAGGGTGGACAAGGCGCTCACACGCTTATCATAAAAGGTGGCACTGCCGTCTCAGGATACGGCCGCCTTAAAGGAGCCTGCAGATAGAAAGCAGGAAGCTATCCTGTGTCACGATCCGGGTATCTGGACGCCATTACTTACCCTTCAGATGCCTCCTAAGGCTGGCTCAGCGTTCCAGGACCGGATCCCGCTGTTCCTGAGTTTCCACATGCAGAATGTCAGAGTGGTGATTTCATCAGACGCGGCCTCCGCTGTGCCCGCGTGGTTAAATGTGCGCTTGTCAGTCTGGCGTCTCCTGTCTCCTGTGGCCGGCGTCGCCATTACTGTTTCAATTCTCACATGGATTACAAACCAAACTTCCCTCCAAGTGTCTGCATGGGCGCAGCCATCTTGGATTTTGTCATCTGGTCATTTCCACCAATCTGCTGTCTGCATTGTTGATTTGCATAATTGCCTAGCCAACCCCTTCCTTGCTGCAGGTATAAATATGCTGTGCCTGAGCAAGGAAGGCGTCAGTGCTTTGGTTGTCTAACCTAGTTCCAGTTTGTCTCTCTCCTGTGGTTGTCTTCCAGGTTCCAGCTCCTGTCTCCAGACTTCTGCTATAGAGACCCGCACCAGCATTCCATCTGCGGTGTAGCCTGACTCTCCGATCCATTCTGGACTCACCTGTTTCCAGCTACAGCAATGACCTGCTTCCAGCCCAGCTTCCAGCAGTGTACAGCTTCTCTTAAAGGGCCGGTGTCCTTTCTGCAGTTTACCACTCTCCACCGGTATTATTATTTCACCGCTCTCAAACTCCAAACTTCATTATTATTTCATCGCTCTCAAGTTCGTTTATTATTTAACTGGTCCCAGCCAGTATCCACTCCGTATCAACAACAGTCTGGTTCCAGCCAGTTTCCACAGCAGCCATTTTATCTTCAGCAGCCCAGCCTTTCCTGGAACACCGGCTGGTACGATCCTGGGTTTTTTCCATTGCTACAGTCAGGCCTGGTAAGGACTTTCCAACTAGAAGATTATAAGAACTGTCTCACACTACCAGTGCCTGTGGCCCTTGCCACCCTGTAGTACCCAGGAATTGTATTTATCCTCTGTTGACTTTTATGTTTCCTTTTACTGCTGCTGTGTTACGGAGTTTGTCATAATAAACATCATTGACTTTTATCCTGGTTGTCGTGGTCACGCCTTCGGGCAGTTATTCTACATGTTACTTACATGTCTAGGGGTCTGATACAACCTCCCAGGTTCCGTTACATCTCAGCCCCTACAACTGAGGCTGCCTCCCGTCAGCTCAGGCCCTCAGTTGTGACATCCTGAAGTCTGTATATACACACTCAGGTACTATACTGAGACCTGCAATTGCCTCAGCATGGATGTGTAGTGCTGCAGCAGCTTGGTCTGATACCCTGTCAGATAATATTGATACTCTCGACAGGGATACTATTTTGCTAACCATAGAGCATATTAAAGACCTCGTCTTATATATGAGGGATGCACAGAGGGATATTTGCCAGCTGGCATCTAGAATTAATGCAATGTCCATTTCTGCCAGGAGAGTGTTATGGACTCGGCAGTGGACAGGTGATGCTGATTCTAAAAGGCACATGGAGGTTCTGCCTTATAAGGGTGAGGAATTGTTTGGGGATGGTCTCTCGGACCTCATATCCACAGCAACAGCTGGGAAGTCGACATTTTTACCTCAGGTTTCCTCACAGCCTAAGAAAGCACCGTATTATCAGGTACAGTCCTTTCGGCCTCAGAAAGGCAAGCGGATCAGAGGCGCTTCCTTTCTGCCCAGAGGCAAGGGGAGAGGGAAAAAGCTGCACCAGACAGCCAGTTCCCAGGAACAAAAATCCTCCCCTGCTTCCTCTAAGTCCACCGCATGATGCTGGGGCTCTACGGGCGGAGCCAAGGGCGGTGGGGGCGCATCTCCGGAACTTCAGCGACCAGTGGGTTCGCTCACAGGTGGATCTCTGGGTTCTGCAAGTGGTATCTCAGGGATACAAGCTGGAGTTCGAGGCCACTCCCCCTCGCATTTACCTCAAATCTGCCTTGCCAGGGGCGGGGTTACTATTCCAGAATGTTTGTGGTACCGAAACCAGACGGTTCGGTGTGACCCATCCTAAATTTAAAATCCTTGAACACTTATTTAAGGAAGTTCAAGATGGAATCGCTCAGGGCGGTTATTGCAGGCCTGGAAGAGGGGGATTTTATGGTGTCGCTGGACATCAAGGATGCTTACCTACATGTCCCCATTTACCCACCTCACCAGGAGTACCTCAGGTTTGTGGTACAGGACTGTCATTACCAATTCCAGAAGTTGCCGTTTGGTCTGTCCACGGCACCGAGGGTATTTACCAAGGTAATGGCCGAAATGATGATACTCCTCCGAAAGAAGGGAGTTATAATTATCCCATACTTGGACGACCTCCTGATAAAGGCGAGGTCCAAAGAGCTGTTGCTAGTCAGCGTAGCACTATCTCAGGAAGTGTTGCATCAGCACGGCTGGATTCTGAATATTCCAAAGTCCTGCGACGCGTCTGCTGTTCTTGGGCATGATTCTGGACACAGAACAGGTGTTTCTCCCGGAGGAGAAGGCCCAGGAATTATCATCTCTGGTCAGGGACCTCCTGAAACCAAAACAGGTGTCGGTGCATCACTGCACGCGAGTCCTGGGAAAGATGGTAGCTTCTTACGAAGCAATCCCCTTCGGCAGATTCCATGCAAGGATCTTCCAGTAGGATCTATTGGACAAGTGGTCCGGATCGCATCTTTAGATGCATCGGTTGATCACCCTGTCCCCGAGGGCCAGGGTGTCTCTGCTGTGGTTGCTGCAGAGTGCTCATCTTCTCGAAGGCCGCAGATTCGGCATACAGGACTGGGTCCTGGTGACCACGGATGCAAGCCTCCGAGGTTGGGGTGCAGTCACTCGGGGAAGAACCTTCCAAGGACAATGGTCGAGTCAGGAAACTTCCCTACACATAAATATTCTGGAACTAAGGTCCATTTACAATGCCCTGAGTCAAGCAGAACCCCTGCTTCAAAACCAACCGGTGCTGATTCAGTCAGACAACATCACGGCGGTCGCCCATGTAAACCGACAGGGCGGCACAAGAAGCAGGATGGCGATGGCAGAAGCCACAAAGATTCTTTGATGGGCGGAGAATCACGTGCTAGCACTGTCAGCAGTGTTCATTCGCAGGGCCAGCCCTAGGTATAGGCAAACTAGGCAATTGCCTAGGGCATCTGGTATGCCTAGGGGCATCAGCAGCTTCTGCTGATTAAAATGATATGCGGCATGCCTATATTCTGTGTGTAGCATTTCGTATGCAGATACAGCCACAGTCGCACACAGTATATAGGCATGCCACATATAATTTTAATCAGCAGAAGCTGCTTGTGTATCCTAGCCACATAGCAATGCAAAAAAGATGCATTTTCATAAAAAATAGGCACCCGACGAGCTGCCAGTGTATAAGGGCATAATGACACATGGGAACTACATGTGTCATTATGTGTATAAGGGCATTAATAATGTGTAACATATGTGTAAGGGGCACTATGTGTGTCATTATGTGTATAAGGGCACTAATAATGTGCGGCATATGTGTAAGGCCAAATGTGCACACTGTTCTTATTTAAATTACAGGGGGTAGGAAAACAAAAAAAAAAGGACTGCTATGGGTGAGGGGTGATGGTGCTGGGAAAGGGGTGCAGGGTCAGAGGCGGAACTAGCGGTGGTGCTAGGGGGCACCAGCAAAAATCTTGCCTAGGGCATCATATTGGTTAGGGCCGGCTCTGTTCATTCGGGAGTGGACAACTGGGAAGCAGACTTTCTCAGCAGGCACGACCTCAACCCGGGAGAGTGAGGACTTCATCCAGAAGTCTTCAAGCTGATTGTAAACCGTTGGGAACGGCCACAGGTGGACATGATGGCGTCCCGCCTCAACAAAAAGCTAAAAAGATATTGCGCCAGGTCAAGGGACCCTCAGGCGATAGCTGTGGACGCGCTAGTGACACCGTGGGTATACCAGTCGGTTTATATGTGTTCCCTCCTCTTCCTCTCATACCCAAGGTACTGAGGATAGTGAGAAAAAGAGGAGTAAGAACTATACTCATCGTTCCGGATTGGCCAAGAAGATCTTGGTACCCAGAACTACGAGAGATGATGTCAGAGGACCCATGGCCTCTGCCGCTCCGACAGGACCTGCTACAGCAGGTGCCCTGTCTGTTCCAAGACTTACAGCGGCTGCGTTTGACGGCATGGCGGTTGAACGCCGGATCCTAACGTAGAAGGGCATTCCAGATGAAGTCATTCCTACGCTGATGAAGGCTAGGAAGGATGTGACAACGAAACATTATCACCGCATATGGCGAAAATATGTTGCTTGGTGTGAGGCCATAATGGCCCCAACGGAAGAATTCCAGCTGGGTCGATTTCTGCACTTCCTACAGTCAGGCCTAAAATTGGGTTCCATCAAAGTCCAGATTTCGGCCCTGTCTATTTTCTTTCAAAAAGAACTGGCTTCACTGCCTGAAGTTCAGACGTTTGTTAAGGGAGTGCTGCATATTCAGCCCCCTTTTGTGCCTCGTGGCACCTTGGGATCTCAACGTTTTGTTGGATTTCCTGAAATCACATTGGTTTGAACCACTTAAGACCATGGAGTTAAAACATCTCACGTGGAAGGTGGTCATGCTGTTGGCCTTAGCTTCGGCTAGGCGAGTGTCAGAATTGGCGGCTTTATCGTGTAAAAGCCCATATCTGATTTTCCATATGGACAGGGCAGAATTGAGGACTCGTCCCCAATTTCTCCCAAAGGTGGTATCAGCTTTTCATTTGAACCAACCTATTGTGGTGCCTGCGGCTACTCGGGACTTGGAGGATTCCAAGTTGCTGGACGTAGTCCGGGCCCTGAAAATCTATATTTCCAGGACAGCTAGAGTCAGAAAGACTGACTCGCTATTTATCCTGCATGCACCCAACAAGCTGGGTGCTCCTGCTTCAAAGCAGACAATTGCTCGCTGGATCTGTAGCACGATTCAACTTGCACATTCCGCGGCTGGACTGCCGCATCCTAAATCTGTAAAAGCCCATTCCACAAGGAAGGTGGGCTCTTCTTGGGCGGCTGCCCGAGGGGTCTCGGCTTTACAACTTTGCCCAGCTGCTACTTGGGTTCAAACACTTTTGCAAAATTCTACAAGTTTGATACCCTGGCTGAGGAGGACCTTGAGTTTGCTCATTCGGTGCTGCAGAGTCATCCGCACTCTCCCGTCCGTTTGGGAGCTTTGGTATAATCCCCATGGTCCTTACGGAGTACCCAGCATCCACTAGGACGTCAGAGAAAATAAGAATTTACTCACCGGTAATTCTATTTCTCGTAGTCCGTAGTGGATGCTGGGAGCCCGTCCCACATGCGGACTATCTGCAATACATGTATATAGTTATTGCTTAACTAAAGGGTTATTGTTATGAGCCATCAGTTGAAAGAGGCTCAGTTGTTGTTCATGCTGTTAACTGGGTATAGTTATCACAAGTTGTACGGTGTGATTGGTGTGGCTGGTATGAGTCTTACCCTAGATTCCAAATCCTTTCCTAGTAATGTCAGCTCTTCCGGGCACAGTTTCCCTAACTGAGGTCTGGAGGAGGGGCATAGAGGGAGGAGCCAGTGCACACCAGATGTAGTACCTAATCTTTCTTTTAAGAGTGCCCAGTCTCCTGCGGAGCCCGTCTATTCCCCATGGTCCTTACAGAGTACCCAGCATCCACTACGGACTACGAGAAATAGATTTACCGGTGAGTAAATTCTTATTTTCCACCAGGTCACTAACCCCTCGGGAAGGTCACTGATCCCTGTTAGTGAAGAATTACTTAATATTGGTAACAGAAGCAGAAATAAGTTTTGTTGGCACTGTGTAGGTGGAAGAGGTAGCCAGCCTCTTCTGAATATAGGGGGTAACTCAGAGTTGATCGCAGCAGCAAATTTGTTAGCAGTTGGGCAAAACTATGGCCCTCATTCCGAGTTGTTCGCTCGCAAGGCGAATGTAGCAGAGTTACACACGCTAAGCCTCCGCCTACTGGGAGTGTATCTTAGCTTCTTAAAATTGCGACCGATGTATTCGCAATATTGCGATTACAAACCTCGTAGCAGTTTTAGAGTAGCTTCAGACTTACTCGGCATCTGCGATCAGTTCAGTGCTTTTCGTTCCTGGTTGACGTCACAAACACACCCAGCGTTCGCCCAGGCACTCCCACCGTTTCTCCGGCCACTCCTGCGTTTTTTCCGGAAACTGTAGCGTTTTCAGCCACACGCCCCTAAAACGCTGTGTTTCCGCCCAGTAACACCCATTTCCTGTCAATCACATTACGATCGCCGGAGCGATGAAAAAGCCGTGAGTAAAATTACTTTCTTCATAGCAAAGTTACTTGGCGCAGTCGCAGTGCGAACATTGCGCATGCGCACTAAGCGGATTCTCACTGCGATGCGATGAAAAATACAGAGCGAACAACTCGGAATGAGGGCCTATGTGCACTGCAGGTGGGTCAGATGTAACATGTGCAGAGAGAGTTAGATTTGGGTGGGTTATGGTGTTTCTGTGCAGGGTAAATACTGGCTGCTTTATTTTTACACTGCAATTTAAATTTCAGTTTGAACACACCCCACCCTAATCTAACTCTCTCTGCACATGTTACATCTGCCCCACCTGCTGTGCACATGGGGGGTCATTCCGAGTTGTTCACTCACTAGCTAGTTTGAGCAGCACTGCAAACGCATTTCCCCCACCCACCGGGAAGTGTATTTTCGCTTAGCAGAAGTGTGAACACTTGTGCAGCAGAGCGCCTGCAAAACCTTTTTGTGCAAAACAAGACCAGCCTTGTACTTACTCTTCCTGTGCGTTGATTCTAACATTGGTGGGTTGGCTTTTGACGTCACACACCCCGTTCACGCCTGTGTTTTCCCTGGCACGCCTGTGTTTTTCTAAGCACTCTCTGTAAACGGTCAGTTGACACCCAGAAACGCCCCTTTCCTGTCAATCTTCTTGCAGCCGCCAGTGCGAAGGAAAACCTTGCTAGATCCTGTGCAAAATCACAATGGACGTTGTACCCGTACATCGTGTGTGCACATTGCGGAGCATACGCATGCGCAGAAGTGCTGTTATTTAGCCTCATCGCTGCGCTGCGAACAACGGCAGCTAGTGATCAACTCGGGATGACCCCCCCATGGTTTTGCCCAACTGCTGACAAATTTGCTGCTGCGATCAACTCTGAATTAGGCCCATTGTACACAAGAAAAAAAGGTTTACTAGGCAGCAGTCAATACTGCATAGACAATTGTTCATTAAAACACAATTTATGAAATAGCATAAATAACAAAATTACATTTAGACTAAAAGACACATATGTGGAATCGCATATAGCAATAGCCAACAGATAATTAATTTAGTGGAAAGGTGACCCTTATACTCATATAAGCAATTACTATGCGTATCAGGGAGGTCAGTTCTGGCGTTCATATAAGACAGTGGTGTGTAACAAGAGTTATTTTAAGTCGGACACTGGGGAGGTGCTCAATAAATAAATTAATAAATAATTACCGATGTAGATGGTAGAAAGAGCAAACTCTCCGTTTGTAATCAGTCAGTCTCAACGCTAGATCCACACAGCTGGTTCTTAGTTTCCCCAGATTAATAATTCCATTCTGTAGCGTGTGGGGCGGTAATCTGTTGATAGTGTGCTTAAATGCACAACGTGATATCCCGAGTAGATCAGGAACGTGCAGTCAGTGGAGGCACGGGAGGTAGGAGGCAGGGCGTCCCCTGTCATTAGTGGCTAAAATAATACAAAGAGTATATTTATGACACATATTCTGTGTCATCTGTATCCTCTTTATATTATTTTAATTATTTTAGTTTATTAAACTAGTTTGGGAGACACTTATAGCAAGTGCTTCCCGTAGAGAGTGGCAACGGGGATAAAGCCGGGGGCGGGGCCAAGTACTGGGCTGTAAAAGACCATTCAAAAAACAGTGAAAGCGGCACTTATACAAGTGGCTCGCTGGCATGGAAAGCACTCCCCTGCTAGCGAGGCACGTTTGATTGGACAGCGGATCCACTGATGTCCAATCAAAGCAAACTGCGGTGGAAGAGTGCGGGACAGCACGACACTGCTGACTCCTCCTCCCCAAAGCATGGATCGCAGGAAGGAGAGGAAAGATCAGCTTGAGAGCTGAAGGCGGACAGACAGCGCAATCAGCTGCCCACTGGAGGGTGAGTGATTCAGGGCCAGTAGGAGAGAGAGCAGACAGAGAGTCACCGGATGAAGAGGCGCATCCGATGACTGGACTGGGAGAATGCAGAGAGCACGGGTCCAGCTGCGATCGAGGCTAAGGGCTCAGGAGGAGCGCAGATCCCGGTGGCTGTTAAGGAGCGACGGGGAGAGAGATGCATGTGCTGAGTGCAGGTAGCGTGAGAGGGCCACAGGTCGGGGGTCACAAGGGCCACACTGAGTGGAGTGTGTGTGATGGCCATAGGTTGGGGGTCACAAGGGACGCACTGCAGGAGTGTGAGTGAGGGCTATGGGATCGCGCTCAGAGTGCCAGTAGTTTTGGCTGCTGTCTGGGTACCTTGGGATCTGTCCTGTAAATCACAGTATTTACACAATGGCTTCAGTACCAGGCCACCCCCCATGTACTCTAATGTATCTGCTTTTCCTAAAAAGTGAGCTGAGGTTTGTGTTCTTGTGTAACTGGGGATGTACTGGAAAAGCCAGTGCCTCCCCAGCCATTGACCTCACCGCACCTCACTGGAGTAGATGGCTCTAAGCTCGTGTTGCTCCGTGCTGGTGTGCTGTATTAGCTATTCCTCTGTTCCACAATTCACTAATAGTGAGAGTGAGAGCAAGCAGGGACAACGCCACTCAGCGGGTGCTCGGTGTGTCGCTGGATGTTATACAGCGAGCGCAGCAATATAGGAGCCCTGTGATGGTAATAGATAAACCAGTGTCATGTGCAAACACCACTGTCTCCAGGGGTCCCGTCCTTTTCAAGAGGCAGAGTAAAAGTTCTGGGTCTGTTCAGTGATTTAATCCCTGTCTTCTGGCAATTTGCATCACCTTCAGGTGTTTCCTTTTTTAATTAGATGTGATAAATTTAGCACATCTACGATCAGTTACTCTGACATGCGGGGGGACGCCCAGCACAGGGCTAGTTCCCCCCCGCACGTCAGCCCCGCCCCCCCCCCCCCCCTCCCCGCACTGGTACGAAAGCATTGCACGGCGGTAATGCTTTTGCACCTGCCAAGTAGCTCCCCAGCAGCTGCGAGCGCACTTCCCAGTCAGACTTAGGGGGATATTTACTAAGCAGTGATAAGAGCGGAGAAGTGAGCCAGTGGAGAAGTTGCCCATGGCAACCAATCAGCACTGAGTGACATCTATAATTTGCATACTATAAAATTATACAGAGCCGCTGATTGGTTGATGGGGCAACTTGCTCACTTCTCCATTCTTATCACTGCTTAGTAAATGTCCCCCTTAGGCCCAGAATGTCTAAAAAATATTAGAGAGCAGTGTTGCTAAAAAGAACCTGACATCAATTTTTAATACCTTGTGTCTTGCATTGGAAACCGCGAAGCACGTCAGCAATACAAAGCGTACATTCACATAAGGTAAAGTTTATTAAAAACCCCATGTTTAAAGTACAGTATACGCTACTAGATAAAAAACATTTGTGATATATACCTGTCGCCGCATAAACACCTCATAGAACTACATCCATTTGAATTCCAAGTGAATTTTAACGTTTCAAATCCTAAGGGGACGGAAATAGTTGATAAGAAGAATCATGTGTAAGGAGAGATGATTGTACCAATAACAAATAACAATCCTCAAATAAAATATTGCTCATAAAAAACAATTGTACTAATAAAACTTTGGCTCCATGAGGGGGCACGTGATGTTAAGCGCGTTACTCATCACGTCAGAGCATTGACCCACTCCCACTGCATCCTATGTGCACGGGAGGCGATCACGAGACTGCCTGTTGGGATCCTGGCGATTACCATGGTGATGCCAGAATCCCAACAGGCAGGGAAATCCCGGCTCCACAGGCTTTTCTACCTGTATGGGTGTCCACGACGGGATCCGGTCTCTAGGTCGACAGTAAGTAGGTTGACAATGTTTAGGTTGGCCACTATTGGTCGACAGTAACTAGGTCGACAGGGTTTCTAGGTCGACATGTTCTAGGTCGACAGGTCAAAGGTCGACATGAGTTTTCACCTTTTATTTCTTTTTTTTAAACTTTTTCCTAATTAACGATTCACGCGGACTACGATTGGGAATAGTAACCTGTGCCGACACGGTGCACTAATTGGGGTTCCCTGTCACCGTACGGAGAAAACGACACAAACCCCCCCCCCCCCCCCCATAAAAAACCCATGTCAACCTTTTGACCCATCGACTTAGACGTCAACCTAAAGACCCTGTCGACCTAGCATCCCTGTCGACCTACTGACTGTCGACCAATAGTGCTCCTCCTAAACATTGTCGACCTAGTTACCATTGACCTTACATACCACACCCATCTACAACACCCACAGAGGGAGAATAGATCCTGTGGGAATGCAGCGAGCCTCGGTGCCCGTAAGGGGCTTTCTAGCGCTCGCCCCGCTGCCGGTATACTGGTGACCGTGATCCCGCTGTTGGGATCATGACAGCCGTGATCCCGGCCACCGGTATAACATATCTATTCCATCTCCGGGGCCAGGATCATTGCGGAATAAATGCTCATAGTAATTAGCAAAATTGCTGACAATGGCCCTCATTCCGAGTTGTTCGCTCGCTAGCTGATTTTAGCAGCATTGCACACGCTAGGCCGCCGCCCTCTGGGAGTGTCTCTTAGCTTAGCAGAATAGCAAACGAAAGATTAGCAGAATTGCTACTAAATAATTCTTAGCAGTTTCTGAGCAGCTCCAGACCTACTCACGATTATCGATCAGCTCAGTCCGTTTAGTTCCTGGTTTGACGTCACAAACACGCCCTGCATTCGTCCAGCCACTCCCCCGTTTCTCCCGGCACGCCTGCGTTTTTAGCTGACACACCTGCGTTTTTTAGCACACTCCCGGAAAACACTCAGTTACCGCCAAGAAACACCCACTTCCTGTCAATCACTCACCGATCAGCAGTGCGACTGAAAAGCGCCGCTAGACCTTGTGTAAAACTGCATCGTTTTGACTAAAAGTACTTTGCGCGTGCGCACTGCGGCCAATGAGCATGCGCAGAAATTCAGATTTTTGCCTGATCGCTGTATAGCGAAAATCTGCAAACAACTCGGAATGACGACCATTATTTTAAAGTAATAGGCCCTACGAGAAGGGTAATTATGATGTACTTAATATAAATCTTATAACAAGAAACTTGTTCAAGTATGAAGATGGCAAAACAGGGGAGTCCACCCCTTCTCTCCATATTTAAAGAGAGAAACATCGGAAATTGTCAGAAACAGAAAGGATACTAGCTAGATGAGAAGGAACATACGATTAAAATAAACCCACTTCCACGGCGCGGGTGTAGTATGTCTGACCGCCGGTCAGCACACCAACGCCGGGATCCCGGCCTGTGAGGGGCGAGTGCAGCAAGCCCCTTGTGGGCTCGGTTGAGACCTGCGGTTGCCACGGGTTCTATTCACACTCTATGGGTGTCGTGGACACCCACAAGTGGAAATAGTCCCTGATGGTTGGCATGCCGACCATCGGGATAGTGAGGGGGCGGGATGTCGGTGGAGGTCATGTGACTGTCGGTCTCCCGACCGCCGGTCACATGAATATCACCCCCACTGGGCAATGGTGGATAGATACTTATATGAATTCCAAGTCTATCGTCTTATTTAGCCCCTGTGGCTTAAGGGACTGCAGCTTGAGAATTCATGCAGCTTCTTGTCTGCATAATGGGGGTAATTCAGACCTGATCGCTAGGGGTTTCTTGCACTGTTGCGATCGGATAGTCGTCGCCCATAGGGGAGGGTATTTTAGCTGTGCAGGTGTGCGATCGCATGTGTAACAGAGCTGTACAAACAGATCTTGTGCAGTCTCTGCACAGCCCAGGACTTACTCAGCTGCTGCGATCACTTCAGCCTGTCCGGGTCCAGAATTGACGTCAGACACCCGCCCTGCAAACGCTTGGCAGCGCTTTTTCCAACCACTCCAAAAAAAATGCTCAGTTACCACCCACAAACGCCTTCGTCCTGTCAATCACCTTGCGATCGTCCATACAAATGGATTCTTCGCACAAACCAATCGCTGAGCGGCGATCCGCTTTGTACCTGTGCATTGCGGTGCATATGCATGCGCAGTTCTGACCTGATCGCAGCGCTGCAAAAACCGCTAGCGCGCGATCAGGTCTTAATTACCCCCAATGTTCTAAAGCGGTCTCCTCCTCTACTGGTAATAGCTATGTGCGCTAATCCCATCAATCCGAGGCAGGAGGGATACGCAGCATGTACCTCCATAAAATGTACACCCATTAAGGATATTTCTCCTACGTTCCATAGATCACGTTGTGCATTTAAGGACACGATCAACCAGCTGTGTGGATCTAGCGTTGAGACTGACTGATTACAAACGGAGAGTCTGCACTTTCTACCATCTACATCGGTAATTATACCTGAGCACCTCCCCAGTGTCCGACTTAAAATAACTCTTATTACACACCACTGTCTTATATGAACGCCAGAATCGATCCCCTGATACGCATAGTAATTGCTTATATGAGTAAAGGATCACCTTGTGATTTTAGCTTTCCACTATATGAATTATATGTTGGCTATTGCTATATGCGATTCCATATATGTGGCTTTTAGTCTAAATGTAATTTTAGACTAATCCATGTTACATCAGTCACAGAAAGGCTAGCGTAGCATAGGGGCTCATTCTGCAAATTCCCGGCCTCTCCCACCAGGTACAAACCACAGACCCAGAGAGATACTCTGCTGACGCTTTATTTAATGCTGATGTGTGGACGTACAGGGACCGCAAAGTATGGGGGCCGTGTACTCCCATCTTATCTTCTCTCAGAGGTCACTGAGATAAGTGCAGGAAACGTGGCCCTTTATCAGGAGACTACTGGTATCACATGGCTAATGATGGTATCACATGACTGATGATGGTGTCACATGACTGTTGACGTCACTGCCGTTGGTAAGATGGCAACCTGTGAAAAGACCATCAATGTATAAAACTGCCATTGTACAACTGAGGAAAACAGATTATATATGAGTATTTACTATCAGACTGCAGAAATATTTTCGACCGCAAAAGCAGCCCCCATTAGAAAGCTATGGGAACTGCTTTCTTGCTGACTGTACCAAGCTCCCAGTAGCGGAAGATGGTGATAGCCAGAGTAGCCTGTAGACTACAGCTCGCAGAAAGGACCGGGATAGGCTGCATGTGCGCAGTACAGCGGTGACCCCCTGGGAAGTGAAAGTAAAGTGATCACTAATGTGATCATCCAGCCAGTACATAGGGGTCTATTCATGAAGCAGTGAAAAGAGCGGAGAAGTGAGCCTGTGGAGAAGTTGCCCATGGCAACCAATCAGCTGCTCCGTCAATTGTGTGGTATGCAAATTATAAATGTTACATCAATGCTGATTGGTTGCCATGGGCAACTTCTACACTGGCTCACTTCTCCTCTCTCTTCACTGCTTCATGAATAGACCCCTTACTTCCTATTGCAACAAACAGCGCTGATGAGAAATTATAATGCTTGAAACCTGATAATTAATAAATGGGCCCCACAATGTCTTACATCAGTGACATTTGTTACACAGCCAGTACTTGCTTGTCAGTAAATTCCTGTTTTTTAGGCAGCTGTTTTCTAGAAGCCCCAAATGATGAAGAAACACTTATAATATAGATTGGATTACTCATATTCAATGTACGAGAGTCACTCAACCAGAAGACAGTCTGGATGGCGGCTGACAAAATACCGACAGTGACATCCCAATGTTTAAAATACCCACAGAACGTAATGAACTATAGTAACCCTGATCACTAACCTCCCCAACCCACCTTTCCCGCAGCCTAAACCTAACTTCTCCCCGCAGCCTAACCCTCCCCCCGCACACCCTAACCTTCCCCTTCCCCGCACCGTAACCCTAACCCTCTCCTCGCAGCCTATACCTAGCCCCCCTTCCCCCCCTCTCGCACCCTCATCCCGACCGGATCCCTCTCTCTGGTATAATGACTGTATCAGTGTATATGTTATTACATCTATGTGATGCAGTTATCCCAGCTGCCTATAGGGCAATTATTTATTAGCAGCTTCTTATATAGCGCAGTAAATTCCGTTGCGCTCTACAATTGGAACAACAGTGATAAAACTGGGTAATAACAGTCAGACATAGAGGTAGGAAGGCCCTGCTCACAGCTTACACTCTATAGGGAAATAGGCATTGATACACAAGGATAGATGCTACCTATTGCATAACGGTCCACCAGATTGAAAAATGATATAATAGGGGTCGATTCACCATGTATTGCAATAGAAACGTCCTTTGAACTCCTTATTGCACACACTCAGATAGTTACTCCAAAATTCTTCCTTCTCAGGGAAAATTCAATAATGTTCTTATGTAATTGGACCCACGTAGAATCTATGGAAATAGATATAAGCCTCTCCTTATATCTATTTCCATAGATTCTACGTGGGTCCAATTACATAAGAACATTATTGAATTTTCCCTGAGAAGGAAGAATTTTGGAGTAACTATCTGAGTGTGTGCAATAAGGAGTTCAAAGGACGTTTCTATTGCAATACATGGTGAATCGACCCCTATTATATCATTTTTCACATGGGTGATATCTAAACATGGCTACTGGAGAGCGCTATTACTAGTATACACTTATTTTCTTCATTTGTCTCATTTAGTGTGTTTTGGATGCACACTTGTGTTATACTGTGTAGCTGCACTACTGTTTCATTGCGCACTGTATTTTGAAGTTTTTTCCCAAAAAAAGGTCCACCAGATTGCAAAGGTGGATGGGAAAGTGAAGAAAGAGAAATATGTGAGGATTGATGTGGACTGTACAGAGGGAATGTAATTGGATTGGGACGTTTTTTGAA
Source organism: Pseudophryne corroboree (assembly GCF_028390025.1). NCBI lineage: Eukaryota > Metazoa > Chordata > Amphibia > Anura > Myobatrachidae > Pseudophryne > Pseudophryne corroboree. Next base: position 498,184,751 of record NC_086450.1, read on the forward strand.
TGTACGGCCTTATGTAACATCCACCTACCTAGTGCCTTCTCCTGCGTCTCCCTCTCCTGCGGGCCCTTGATGACTTGTACTTGTAGGCATAGCTGGGGCCACAGTTGCGGCTGCTGTACCTCCTTCTCCTACCCCTTCCCATGGAGCGGCGGCTGAACCTGTCCATACACATTCTCTCCTTCCTGACTGGATCCGCTGGTGGTGACTCATCCAGAGGTGGACTAGGAAAGGACTGACCTGGGCAGCACTAGGTCCCTCATATACCTGGAACTGGCAGGGCCTACTGTGACATCACAGAGAGGTCCAGTCAGACGTGTCATGAGCTGGATGGGGAGACTCTGGCCAGGACACAACATAGGCCTATCAGACTGTTATATACCCGGTGCTGAATATATAAGCAGTGCTAGTGATTTCTGTATGACACTACTATGCCCGACACCTGTTACCAGTTCCCATGTCCGCCGATAGGAACAGTCTGCTGATGGGAACTACAGAGGCCTGGGGCACTGGCTGGCCTGGCATTAGGTATATAGCAGTGATGTGCGGTGGGGTGAGGCAGGTGAGGCAGAGCCTTTCCTGTCATACTTACGTTTAAACTAGAGTTTTGACTGAATAAAGTATATGGAAAATACTATTACTATTATATGTTTGAAATATCTTCTTTGCATTATTCTAATAATTTTTATAGCCCAAACTCTGGAGTGAAAAGTTTATGGCAGGTGAGGCAGTGCCTCACCTGTGTATCCTTTCCACACATCTCTAATCAAAACTCACCAAATTTCCAGGAGTTTATACTGCAGCACCTGTGTATAATGCCCAGATGTATATACCGCTGCACCTGTGTATAATGCCCAGATGTATATACTGCTGCACCTGTGTATAATGCCCAGATGTATGCTTTGGGTCATATATTGCATGGAAATCTGGCTCTGGGGTTAACCAGTGCCTCCTGAGCCATTTAGCTCACCGCACGTCACTGGTATATAGGCGATGCCTACATCACCCAGCATAGTATACAGGGGAAATACACCACAGGATACCCACTGTACAACAATAAGTTTTACACTATAGTTACACCAGACGAGTAATATCAGTGTGGAATGGGGAAAGGGGAAAGGGGGGGGGGGGGGGGGGGGGAGTTTCTTGCTGCTCATGGCTAATATTTTTGTTAATAAATTATTTTTTTGTTTTAAAAATGCCCAGTTATACATATTCAGCATTTGGATAGGTGTATACTATATATGTAATGACTGAGTGGCAATCCGGTAATGTGGGTAATTCTGAGTTGATCGCAGCAGGAATTTTGTTAGCAGTTGGGCAAAACCATGTGCACTGCAGGGGGGGCAGATATAACATGTGCAGAGAGAGTTAGATTTGGGTGGGTTATTTCGTTTCTGTGCAGGGTAAATACTGGCTGCTTTATTTAATTTAGATTGCAGATTGAAAACACCCCACCCAAATCTAACTCTCTCTGCATATGTTATATCTGCCTCCCCTGCAGTGCACATGGTTTTGCCCAACTGCTAACAAAGGGGGTCGTTCCGAGTTGATCGCTCGTTGCCGATTTTCGCAACGGAGCGATTAAGGCGAAAATGCGCATGCGCATGGTATGCAGTGCGATGCGCTAAGTATTTTAGCACAAAACTTAGTAGATTTACTCACGTCCGAACGAAGAATTTTCATCGCTGAAGTGATCGGAGTGTGATTGACAGGAAGTGGGTGATTCTGGGCGGAAACTGACCGTTTTCTGGGAGTGTGCGGAAAAACGCAGGCGTGCCAGGATAAAACGCAGGAGTGTCTGGAGAAACGGGGGAGTGGCTGGCCGAACGCAGAGCGTGTTTGTGACGTCAAACCAGGAACGAAACGGACTGAACTGATCGCAGTGTAGGAGTAAGTCTCGAGCTACTCAGAAACTGGCAAGAATTTTCTATTCGCAATTCTGCTAATCTTTCGTTTGCAATTCTGCTAAGCTAAGATACACCATACTTGCCTACTTTTGAAAACTAGTTTCAGGGAGATTCCAAGGGGCAGCAGAATACGCCACACTTTCCGTTGAGGGGGTGTGTCATGCTCCGCCCAAAGGGCGTGTTTAGGTCCACATAAGGGCATATTTATTGCCACTTAGGGGTGTGTCCTGCAATGGCAGGTGAAAACAATAGTACTAATAGCAGCACTTACACCATGGTAGACATTAACGCTTCAGCATGACCCGCAGCTCCACGTATCACCCTCTTCTGTGAGCTGCTCCGGGAAGCACCGCTCCACGTCTTCAGCAGCACCGCTGCCGGCTGTAAATACACCTCAGACAGCGCTGCAGCTGTCAACAACAATGCATACGGACAATAGGGGTAGTTACGGCCCTGCACACAGCACCATAATATATTACATTATGCACAGCCCACATCCCTCATATTGCACCAAGTATACACAGCACCATATCACATGACATTATACACAGCCTCCCCCATATTACACCCAGTACTAGAGATGAGCGCCTGAAATTTTTCGGGTTTTGTGTTTTGGTTTTGGGTTCGGTTCCGCGGCCGTGTTTTGGGTTCGAACGCGTTTTGGCAAAACCTCACCGAATTTTTTTTGTCGGATTCGGGTGTGTTTTGGATTCGGGTGTTTTTTTCAAAAAACACTAAAAAACAGCTTAAATCATAGAATTTGGGGGTCATTTTGATCCCAAAGTATTATTAACCTCAAAAACCATAATTTACACTCATTTTCAGTCTATTCTGAATACCTCACACCTCACAATATTATTTTTAGTCCTAAAATTTGCACCGAGGTCGCTGTGTGAGTAAGATAAGCGACCCTAGTGGCCGACACAAACACCGGGCCCATCTAGGAGTGGCACTGCAGTGTCACGCAGGATGGCCCTTCCAAAAAACCCTCCCCAAACAGCACATGACGCAAAGAAAAAAAGAGGCGCAATGAGGTAGCTGACTGTGTGAGTAAGATTAGCGACCCTAGTGGCCGACACAAACACCGGGCCCATCTAGGAGTGGCACTGCAGTGTCACGCAGGATGTCCCTTCCAAAAAACCCTCCCCAATCAGCACATGATGCAAAGAAAAAGAAAAGAAAAAAGAGGTGCAAGATGGAATTGTCCTTGGGCCCTCCCACCCACCCTTATGTTGTATAAACAAAACAGGACATGCACACTTTAACCAACCCATCATTTCAGTGACAGGGTCTGCCACACGACTGTGACTGATATGACGGGTTGGTTTGGACCCCCCCCAAAAAAGAAGCAATTAATCTCTCCTTGCACAAACTGGCTCTACAGAGGCAAGATGTCCACCTCATCTTCACCCTCCGATATATCACCGTGTACATCCCCCTCCTCACAGATTATCAATTCGTCCCCACTGGAATCCACCATCTCAGCTCCCTGTGTACTTTGTGGAGGCAATTGCTGCTGGTCAATGTCTCCGCGGAGGAATTGATTATAATTCATTTTAATGAACATCATCTTCTCCACATTTTCTGGATGTAACCTCGTACGCCGATTGCTGACAAGGTGAGCGGCGGCACTAAACACTCTTTCGGAGTACACACTTGTGGGAGGGCAACTTAGGTAGAATAAAGCCAGTTTGTGCAAGGGCCTCCAAATTGCCTCTTTTTCCTGCCAGTATAAGTACGGACTGTGTGACGTGCCTACTTGGATGCGGTCACTCATATAATCCTCCACCATTCTATCAATGTTGAGAGAATCATATGCAGTGACAGTAGACGACATGTCCGTAATCGTTGTCAGGTCCTTCAGTCCGGACCAGATGTCAGCATCAGCAGTCGCTCCAGACTGCCCTGCATCACCGCCAGCGGGTGGGCTCGGAATTCTGAGCCTTTTCCTCGCACCCCCAGTTGCGGGAGAATGTGAAGGAGGAGATGTTGACAGGTCGCGTTCCGCTTGACTTGACAATTTTGTCACCAGCAGGTCTTTCAACCCCAGCAGACCTGTGTCTGCCGGAAAGAGAGATCCAAGGTAGGCTTTAAATCTAGGATCGAGCACGGTGGCCAAAATGTAGTGCTCTGATTTCAACAGATTGACCACCCGTGAATCCTTGTTAAGCGAATTAAGGGCTGCATCCACAAGTCCCACATGCCTAGCGGAATCGCTCCCTTTTAGCTCCTTCTTCAATGCCTCCAGCTTCTTCTGCAAAAGCCTGATGAGGGGAATGACCTGACTCAGGCTGGCAGTGTCTGAACTGACTTCACGTGTGGCAAGTTCAAAGGGCATCAGAACCTTGCACAACGTTGAAATCATTCTCCACTGCACTTGAGACAGGTGCATTCCACCTACTATATCGTGCTCAATTGTATAGGCTTGAATGGCCTTTTGCTGCTCCTCCAACCTCTGAAGCATATAGAGGGTTGAATTCCACCTCGTTACCACTTCTTGCTTCAGATGATGGCAGGGCAGGTTCAGTAGTTTTTGGTGGTGCTCCAGTCTTCTGTACGTGGTGCCTGTACGCCGAAAGTGTCCCGCAATTCTTCTGGCCACCGACAGCATCTCTTGCACGCCCCTGTCGTTTTTTAAAAAATTCTGCACCACCAAATTCAAGGTATGTGCAAAACATGGGACGTGCTGGAATTTGCCCATATTTAATGCACACACAATATTGCTGGCGTTGTCCGATGCCACAAATCCACAGGAGAGTCCAATTGGGGTAAGCCATTCCGCGATGATCTTCCTCAGTTGCCGTAAGAGGTTTTCAGCTGTGTGCGTATTCTGGAAAGCGGTGATACAAAGCGTAGCCTGCCTAGGAAAGAGTTGGCGTTTGCGAGATGCTGCTACTGGTGCCGCCGCTGCTGTTCTTGCGGCGGGAGTCCATACATCTACCCAGTGGGCTGTCACAGTCATATAGTCCTGACCCTGCCCTGCTCCACTTGTCCACATGTCCGTGGTTAAGTGGACATTGGGTACAACTGCATTTTTTAGGACACTGGTGAGTCTTTTTCTGACGTCCGTGTACATTCTCGGTATCGCCTGCCTAGAGAAGTGGAACCTAGATGGTATTTGGTAACGGGGGCACACTGCCTCAATAAATTGTCTAGTTCCCTGTGAACTAACGGCGGATACCGGACGCACGTCTAACACCAACATAGTTGTCAAGGACTCAGTTATCCGCTTTGCAGTAGGATGACTGCTGTGATATTTCATCTTCCTCGCAAAGGACTGTTGAACAGTCAATTGCTTACTGGAAGTAGTACAAGTGGGCTTACGACTTCCCCTCTGGGATGACCATCGACTCCCAGCGGCAACAACAGCAGCGCCAGCAGCAGTAGGCGTTACACGCAAGGATGCATCGGAGGAATCCCAGGCAGGAGAGGACTCGTCAGAATTGCCAGTGACATGGCCTGCAGGACTATTGGCATTCCTGGGGAAGGAGGAAATTGACACTGAGGGAGTTGGTGGGGTGGTTTGCGTGAGCTTGGTTACAAGAGGAAGGGATTTACTGGTCAGTGGACTGCTTCCGCTGTCACCCAAAGTTTTTGAACTTGTCACTGACTTATTATGAATGCGCTGCAGGTGACGTATAAGGGAGGATGTTCCGAGGTGGTTAACGTCCTTACCCCTACTTATTACAGCTTGACAAAGGGAACACACGGCTTGACACCTGTTGTCCGCATTTCTGGTGAAATACCTCCACACCGAAGAGCTGATTTTTTTGGTATTTTCACCTGGCATGTCAACGGCCATATTCCTCCCACGGACAACAGGTGTCTCCCCGGGTGCCTGACTTAAACAAACCACCTCACCATCAGAATCCTCCTGGTCAATTTCCTCCCCAGCGCCAGCAACACCCATATCCTCCTCATCCTGGTGTACTTCAACACTGACATCTTCAATCTGACTATCAGGAACTGGACTGCGGGTGCTCCTTCCAGCACTTGCAGGGGGCGTGCAAATGGTGGAAGGCGCATGCTCTTCACGTCCAGTGTTGGGAAGGTCAGGCATCGCAACCGACACAATTGGACTCTCCTTGTGGATTTGGGATTTCGAAGAATGCACAGTTCTTTGCTGTGCTGCTTTTGCCAGCTTGAGTCTTTTCATTTTTCTAGCGAGAGGCTGAGTGCTTCCATCCTCATGTGAAGCTGAACCACTAGCCATGAACATAGGCCAGGGCCTCAGCCGTTCCTTGCCACTCCGTGTGGTAAATGGCATATTGGCAAGTTTACGCTTCTCCTCCGACAATTTTATTTTAGGTTTTGGAGTCCTTTTTTTACTGATATTTGGTGTTTTGGATTTGACATGCTCTGTACTATGACATTGGGCATCGGCCTTGGCAGACGACGTTGCTGGCATTTCATCGTCTCGGCCATGACTAGTGGCAGCAGCTTCAGCACGAGGTGGAAGTGGATCTTGATCTTTCCCTAATTTTGGAACCTCAACATTTTTGTTCTCCATATTTTAATAGGCACAACTAAAAGGCACCTCAGGTAAACAATGGAGATGGATGGATTGGATACTAGTATACAATTATGGACGGGCTGCCGAGTGCCGACACAGAGGTAGCCACAGCCGTGAACTACCGCACTGTACTGTGTCTGCTGCTAATATATAGACTGGTTGATAAAGAGATAGTATACTCGTAACTAGTATGTATGTATAAAGAAAGAAAAAAAAACCACGGTTAAGTGGTATATACAATTATGGACGGGCTGCCGAGTGCCGACACAGAGGTAGCCACAGCCGTGAACTACCGCACTGTACTGTGTCTGCTGCTAATATATAGACTGGTTGATAAAGAGATAGTATACTCGTAACTAGTATGTATGTATAAAGAAAGAAAAAAAAACCACGGTTAGGTGGTATATACAATTATGGACGGGCTGCCGAGTGCCGACACAGAGGTAGCCACAGCCGTGAACTACCGCACTGTACTGTGTCTGCTGCTAATATAGACTGGTTGATAAAGAGATAGTATACTCGTAACTAGTATGTATGTATAAAGAAAGAAAAAAAAACCACGGTTAGGTGGTATATACAATTATGGACGGGCTGCCGAGTGCCGACACAGAGGTAGCCACAGCCGTGAACTACCGCACTGTACTGTGTCTGCTGCTAATATATAGACTGGTTGATAAAGAGATAGTATACTCGTAACTAGTATGTATGTATAAAGAAAGAAAAAAAAACCACGGTTAGGTGGTATATACAATTATGGACGGGCTGCCGAGTGCCGACACAGAGGTAGCCACAGCCGTGAACTACCGCACTGTACTGTGTCTGCTGCTAATATATAGACTGGTTGATAAAGAGATAGTATACTCGTAACTAGTATGTATGTATAAAGAAAGAAAAAAAAACCACGGTTAGGTGGTATATACAATTATGGACGGGCTGCCGAGTGCCGACACAGAGGTAGCCACAGCCGTGAACTACCGCACTGTACTGTGTCTGCTGCTAATATATAGACTGGTTGATAAAGAGATAGTATACTCGTAACTAGTATGTATGTATAAAGAAAGAAAAAAAAACCACGGTTAGGTGGTATATACAATTATGGACGGGCTGCCGAGTGCCGACACAGAGGTAGCCACAGCCGTGAACTACCGCACTGTACTGTGTCTGCTGCTAATATAGACTGGTTGATAAAGAGATAGTATACTCGTAACTAGTATGTATGTATAAAGAAAGAAAAAAAAACCACGGTTAGGTGGTATATACAATTATGGACGGGCTGCCGAGTGCCGACACAGAGGTAGCCACAGCCGTGAACTACCGCACTGTACTGTGTCTGCTGCTAATATAGACTGGTTGATAAAGAGATAGTATACTACTAATATTATATATACTGGTGGTCAGGTCACTGGTCACTAGTCACACTGGCAGTGGCACTCCTGCAGCAAAAGTGTGCACTGTTTAATTTTAATATAATATTATGTACTCCTGGCTCCTGCTATAACCTATAACTGGCACTGCAGTAGTGCTCCCCAGTCTCCCCCACAATTATAAGCTGTGTGAGCTGAGCAGTCAGACAGATATATAATATATATAGATGATGCAGCACACTGGCCTGAGCCTGAGCAGTGCACACAGATATGGTATGTGACTGACTGAGTCACTGTGTGTATCGCTTTTTTCAGGCAGAGAACGGATATATTAAATAAACTGCACTGTGTGTCTGGTGGTCACTCACTATATAATATATTATGTACTCCTGGCTCCTGCTATAACCTATAACTGGCACTGCAGTAGTGCTCCCCAGTCTCCCCCACAATTATAAGCTGTGTGAGCTGAGCAGTCAGACAGATATATATAATATTATATATAGATAATAGATGATGCAGCACACTGGCCTGAGCCTGAGCAGTGCACACAGATATGGTATGTGACTGAGTCACTGTGTGCTGTGTATCGCTTTTTTCAGGCAGAGAACGGATTATAAATAAAACTGGTGGTCACTATCAGCAAAACTCTGCACTGTACTGAGTACTCCTAATGCTCCCCAAAATTAGTAAATCAAGTGTCTCTCTAATCTATTCTAAACGGAGAGGACGCCAGCCACGTCCTCTCCCTATCAATCTCAATGCACGTGTGAAAATGGCGGCGACGCGCGGCTCCTTATATAGAATCCGAGTCTCGCGATAGAATCCGAGCCTCGCGAGAATCCGACAGCGTCATGATGACGTTCGGGCGCGCTCGGGTTAACCGAGCAAGGCGGGAAGATCCGAGTCGCTCGGACCCGTGAAAAAAAACATGAAGTTCTGGCGGGTTCGGATTCAGAGAAACCGAACCCGCTCATCTCTACCCAGTACTACATTACATTACCTTTTACACAGCCCCCCTCCCCTCGTATTCCACCCAGTACCTATTACATTGAATTATGCACAGCATATGCCCTCCCATTTTACACCCAATAGCACATTGAATTACACTTTACATAGACCCCCCCCATATTACACCCAGTTGCACTTTACACTACATTATACACAGCTCCCCTCCCCATATTACACCCAGTACCATATTATATTGCATTATGCACAGCATACACAGCTCCCCCATATTACACCCAATTGCACATTACATTTTACACAGCCCCCCCATAGTACACCCAGTAGCATATTACACAGCCCCCCCCCCATATTACACAGCCTCCCCATATTACACTGCCTCCTCCATATTACACCCAGTAGCATATTACACAGCCCCCCCCCCCCATATTACACTGCCTCCTCCATATTACACCCAGTAGCATATTACACAGCCCCCCCCCCCCATATTACACTGCCTCCTCCATATTACACCCAGTAGCATATTACACAGCCCCCCCCCCCCATATTACACTGCCTCCTCCATATTACACCCAGTAGCATATTACACAGCATATTACACAGCCCCCCTCCCCATATTACACCCAGCAGCACACTACATATTACACCTCCCCTTCCCCCATATAACCCCCCCAGTATATATAGCACCCACCTGGTTTGTTGCTCCCTCCTGTAAAGAGCAGGGAGCCCAGAGAAGCCACTTCCAGGAGCAGCAGGAGCAGGAAGACGAGCTGATACACACAGCCCACTATGAGTGTGGTGGGCGGGGCCAGCCAGAGTGAAGAAGCAGAGCCCTGGCTGCCGGGTTATGTGCTTCACTGTACGGGTGGCTTCTCTGCACACTGTTCACACGCTGCTGCTGCGCAGACACCTCCCGGGTCACAGAAAGTCTGACGCCACCGCTACTCTCAACCCAGCTGTGGCCGACCACCGCAAGTGAAGTGACTGTTCCAGTGTAAGTCCCGCCCCCCACATTTCCGGACTCGCGCATGCGCAGTCCGGATTTGCAAGGAGAAACTTAAAAACCGGGAGGGCTGGCAATGTTTGCGGGGCAGCGGGAGGGTCAGTTAAAAATCGGGAGCCTCCCGCTAAATGCGGGAGGGTAGGCAAGCCTGAGATACACTCCCAGAGGGCGGCGGCCTAGCGTGTGCAATGCTGCTAAAATCTGCTAGCGATCGAACAACTCGGAATGACCCCCAAAGTTCCTGCTGTGATCAACTCAGAATTACCCCCAATATGCAGTGTGGCTGCAGGCTCCGGCCACTTCCCTCTGTAGCAGCGTGTGCTGGGCTGAGGAGAAGAGCTACAGCTGCTGCTGCTAGGTAAGGGGGAGGGGGCCTAGGCTCCTAATGGACCCTCACTGGGCCCCTCCATTAGACCTGGGCCCAGGTAATTTGTACCCTCTTCCCCCCTCTCTTGACACCACTGATCATAAGCACAAAACAAAGCCGGATGTCCAAGCTGCGCAACTGTCCAGATCATTACACAGATCAATGCAACGGAACAGGACAACAGGATATATTTATTTAGTCTCTGGAGGCCATGATCACGTTTTGTATATAATTATTTGATTTCAGTATAATATAAGATTTCTCTAACGTCCTAGAGGATGCTGGGGACTCCGTAAGGACCATGGGGATAGACGGGCTCTGCAGGAGACATGGGCACTTTAAGAAAGAATTTAGTTCCTGGTGTGCACTGGCTCCTCCCTCTATGCCCCTCCTCCAGACCTCAGTTTGATACTGTGCCCAGAGGAGCTGGGTGCTTTTCAGTGAGCTCTCCTGAGCTTGCTGTGAGAAAGTTTTTTGTTAGGTTTTTTATTTTCAGGGAGCTCTGCTGGCAACAGACTCCCTGCATTGTGGGACTGAGGGGAGAGAAGCAGCCCTACTCTCTGAAGCTAGGTCCTGCTTCTTAGGCTACTGGAGTGGACACCATTAGCTCCAGAGGGATTGGTACGCAGGATCTCACCCTCGCCGTCCGTCCCAGAGCCGTGCCGCCGTCCCCCTCGCAGAGCCGGAAGACAGAAGCCGGGTGAGTATGAGAAGAAAAGAAGACTTCAGAGGCGGCAGAAGACTTCATGATCTTCACTGAGGTAACGCACGGCACTGCAGCTGTGCGCCATTGCTCCCACACACCTCACATACTCCGGTCACTGTAAGGGTGCAGGGTGCAGGGGGGGGCGCCCTGGGCAGCAATATAAACCTCTCATTTGGCAAAAGGAGCATATATACAGCTGGACACTGTATATATGCAGGAGCCCCCGCCAATTTTACACTTTTAGCGGGACAGAAGCCCGCCATCGAGGGGGCGGGGCTTCTCCCTCAGCACTCACCAGTG